>NW_007578924.1:142406-179271 GCF_000690725.1 Stegastes partitus
TGTGTCACCATTAAATGAAGCTGTTTCATCACTGGTATTTGATGTTATTCTCACAGTTTTTTACCTTTTGAACATTACATTAATCCAAACTCTTGTATTTTCATCATTTTTTTTTACAGGATTATTTTTTTACAGTATAGGATGACCATGACCTGGATGACACTCTTCCTACAACTTAAGGTAAAGTGACTGGACTGAGCAGCGCATAGGAGTGAGCAGTGTACATGGCCCACCTTATTGCAAGGGTGCATTAGATACATACACAAGCACGTCTGCCATGTGTCACTGTACCGAGCAGTCATTCAGCCCAAACTCGAGGTATGGACACAGAGAGTTCCATGACCTGCCCTGTCTTCAAACCACTGATATACACTCATTCTGTTGGCTCTCTGCTGCTGCTGTATCACATTCGAAGCTCTGGAGCTGGTGCACAGCCCTCCCAAAGGAGCTGCAACCTCATACCTCCAGGCAAGGATCCAGAACTTGGCCTTGACTCCTCTCTCTCCCCTCTGGCTATGTCTGAATGAAGTGACCTCCCACCTTGCGAGGTCAGGTTTGGTCTTTTGTAGGAGAGCTAAAAACTCCTCTGTCATGGGACACCCTTTCCTTCTCTGCCGTCCTTTAATTCTTGTTAGATTTTTCTATTCTTAATGATTCATCCAGTTTTATTTGAGGATCCCGACGTTATTTGTTTTTGCAGCTGCTTACTGATCATTTGGGAATAAATCTACCTGGACCTGATTAGACTTGTGAGATTATGCTCAGAGAAATTAAATCAATATCTTGTGTAACATCTTTTAGTTTTACAACTACGCCTTACTGCAACCTCTGCTCAGTATCAATATATATAGCTGTCTCGTGGCAGATGGTTATTGTGTTTCTGCAATTATTGCAGGCATCTGCAGTTACTCCATCCCAGCTGTCAAAGAATCTCCACACTCGCCGACTCCACATCAAACAGGTCTCTATCGTCACAGTTTGGACACATGGATTAACTTAAATGATGTTAATGTTACTCCTTGCCCAGGAGCAAAGAGCCTGTTCTGTTTCCCACTTATTGAGAGTGAAGGCTCATAGTTTTTTAAGTCTCATCAGAATGTAATTGTAGCATTAACATTGAACATTAAATAAGCAAGGAGCAGTGTCTTTTGTTCAGCGTGGAAATCAATAATCAAACTATATTCCAAACACATCAATGGAAAACAAAGGTCACCAACAGTGTGTTTACTCAGCCTTTAAGTTCGAGAGCAAGACAACCACAGGTGAACAAATACCGCAAAAAATGTAAGTGGTTTCCATAACAACACAACCTGGTCATCTCCACAGTGCACTTATTCGCTGTCCGAACTTGTCTTTAAAATCAGTACTCTGCCAGTTCCTGTTCAGTTCAGTTCAGTTCCTGCAAAACCCTGAGACCACAAACTGGACAAAAAAAAAAAAACAAGAAAAGAGGCAGCGAATCCGATGAAGCTTAGTGACAAACCACGGGTGACAGATCATCTCTTGCCTTTCTGTCTCTCCCGCCCTCCTCTCATCTCCAGACAGGGTTGGGCCAAACAGCAGGTGGTGCAGAAGAGAAGCCCGGACATGGGATTTACAAATCTCTGGCTTTGTGACTTCTGCACCGGACAAGAATGGAGGAGCAATAAATCCCAAATTAAGTAAGTGTACTCTTTGATTACCACATCCTCGTTGCTATTTGTAGTCATGGTGCAGAGTTTTGTCTCTATTAGTGTCTCAAAACAACGACAGGTTGCATTAGGAAGGTGATACACCAACTGTGCTGGAGTTCTTGCATTTATCAACTTACAGTTAACAAGGTGTCTGTTCAGTTTCAGCGTAGGTGGAGCATTTTTCTCACATCTTGTAAATTTAGTTGCACAACTTGCGTATTATGTCATCAACCAGCTCTTAACCTTGCTTCATTACTCGTCTGGAGTGCCTCAGTGTTTTCCGAGAGAGCGCTGTTATCGTAGAGCTCCTTGAATTTAAAACAAGCTCAGGACAAAAACTAAAAATTCCCCTGAAAGATTAGCTAAAACTTAGAGTATGACTTAGAACTGCTTCACTCAATTTCATATTCCTCATTTAGCATATTTGTGTGCTTTGTACTGTCCTTGAAAAATCTATTTGTGATGTTTATTTTCTTTTTAATTGAAGACTGGAGAGATTTAAAGCAAATATTTTAGAAGTACAATACATGTTTTGCACTTTTGTAGGATTTTCTTGCCTGTACATACACTTTTTGTTTTGTTTTGTTTTTTTGCTTTCATGTGCATGTCCTGAAATACTGCTGCGAAGACTAATTTTAATAAGCACGCATTAATATTGCAGAGAGTTTCCTCCAGTGAAAAAGAAACCCTCAGGGCGGTGAATGTTTGCTAAAGGTCATGTTTGCCAAACAGAATATAGTCTTTCTATCGCCAAGAGAAAGTCTGAGATTTGGGGCCCTGAAGATCATCAACAAAGATGAGGGTACTTACTAATGTAAAAGGCTCCCATAAATGAAAAATACAAGCCAAAAAGACAAACGTGCATTAATTTTACAAACTGATGTTTGGATGACTTGAACCGTCGAAACACCAAAGTTTGTTAAATGTTGAAGGCAGTTTTTTTTTCACAAGTTAATAGTCATTAAGTCTGGACAAACCTGTTCGGGGGAGCTTGGATTGGTTGAGGATTTTGAAGGAGGATTTCAATGCATCTGTTTAAGTCTGAAGCTTGAATGTTAATGTGCTTACCTAGTTCCCTGTCATCCGTTTTAGACCCCATAAAAACTCTCTTCAAGGCGGAGTTATGTAATTTCATATTTGATCTTGACTGAAGACTTTTGTGAAGAACGACAACAACTACGGTGCCTCCTCTGTATCATAATTGGGATTCTGACTGCTCTTTTTCCGGCTTTGCCCCTATTATCCTTAATTATCCATCATGTTGTGACTTTTTTTTCCCCTCTCTCTACTCCACAGCTCAGGTGTCACAGCAATAGCGTCTCTGGCCGAGGTTCGCTGAATAAAGATGCACGTGGACTTGGGGGAGACAAAGCAGCACTCAAATCAGATGACTCAAAAGAGGAGAAAGAAAGCCACCCACTAATCTCAGGAACACAGTTTGGATATCTGAATGATGTGAGTCATCAGGCAAAGGTGGTTTTAAGACATGAAGGGGCATTTGTTTCGCATCAAGAATTTATTGGTAGATGATACTTGATGTCAGCATGGAGGCAAACAAGCCATAAATGTCTCGCTGCACTCATCTGACTTCTGTCAGCATGTCAACGCAGCATAGATGATTCACCCTTTAAAGAGACAAAACTGGGAACTAACACGGTTTAATGATGTAGCAGCTACAGGAGACTTACATGTGGCGAATGATTTAAGACAGGCCGAGCACAGCCACTATGGAAGGGCAGACATCTTCTTTGATCTGGATATACGTTAACAGTACAGAACAACTGAACACTTCGTATGAGTACAACACTACAGATTTGAGTGAAGACTCAGAAAAATACCAGTCTTACATTATTGGTCTCTTCCTGTCTTGCCTGTACACCATCCTCCTGTTTCCTATTGGATTTATCGGGAACATCTTAATCCTGGTGGTGAACCTGAACCACAGAGAGAAGATGACCATCCCTGATCTCTACTTTGTTAACCTGGCTGTGGCTGACCTCATCCTGGTGGCAGATTCCCTCATAGAGGTCTTCAATCTGAACGAAAAGTATTATGACTACGCCGTCCTCTGCACCTTCATGTCCCTTTTCCTGCAGGTCAACATGTACAGCAGCATCTTCTTTCTCACGTGGATGAGCTTCGACAGATACATCGCCTTGGCTAGTTCCATGAGCAGCAGCCCGCTGAGGACTATGCAGCACGCCAAGCTCAGCTGTGGCCTCATCTGGATGGCCTCCATCCTGGCCACCCTTCTCCCCTTCACCATCGTGCAGACCCAGCACAGGGGCGAGGTGCACTTCTGCTTTGCCAACGTCTTTGAGATTCAATGGCTGGAGGTAACCATTGGATTTTTGGTGCCCTTCTCCATCATTGGTCTATGCTACTCTCTGATTGGGCGAATCCTCATGAGGGCCCAGAAGCACCGTGGATTGTGGCCACGGCGGCAGAAGGCCCTGCGCATGATTGTGGTGGTGGTTCTGGTGTTCTTCATCTGTTGGCTGCCGGAAAACGTCTTCATCAGCATCCAGCTGCTGCAGGGCACGGCTGACCCATCGCAGAGGACTGCTACCACCCTGTGGCATGACTACCCACTCACAGGCCACATTGTTAACCTGGCAGCTTTCTCCAACAGCTGCCTCAACCCCATCATCTATAGTTTTCTCGGGGAAACCTTCAGGGACAAGCTGCGTCTCTTCATTAAGCAGAAAGCCAGCTGGTCAGTAGTGAACCGCTTCTGCCACCACGGCCTTGATTTACACCTCCCTGTCAGGAGCGAAGTGTCAGAGGTGTGACTGCGATAAGCAAGGCAAATGACTGACTGCACAAACTTCTTCATATCAAAGTTATATATCAGTTTTCTTCAACTGTTATTTAGCTTTGCCTCATGCGGTAGTTGTACCGGCCCCTCAGTTCACCTGCTCACTTTCTGAACAAAAACAAAAAAAAAAAAAGCACCAAGAATGTACACCCAAAGAAGGATGAAAATGATTTGATGTATCTTTATAGTAGATGACGAATGCACATACAGTACATAAAAGCTATTTTCATGTTAATATGCACATTCAGTTGTTTTTCTTTCAGCGTAGTTGGTGTGTTATTCTTTTCAAAAAAGTAAGCAGTGTGTCACGGCAGGCAACAGCAAATGAAATGCCACTGTCTAGCAAAATGTCAGCATCTGCCCTTGAAGTACAGCCAAGAAGCAAAGGTAACCAGTTAACAAATGAGAAGATGACAGCTTTTGTGGTGGACGGCCAATCATGTTACACTGTGTGATCCATAACGCAGATCTTCCAGAATATCTCTAATGCATGTGGGATAACCTGTACGAATAACAAAGGTTGCGTCACAACAAAGTGAGATGCATAAAGGAAGCGCTGCATCACAGTGAATCTAATCAGGCGAGCTGTTTGAGCCGCAGTAGAGGGGTCACTTCAGTTAAACTCATACGTGCTTACGTAATGTCAAAAGTAAAGATGGCAACTCACACATAAATGGCATCTGCAACACCGACAACACTTTAACACCCCCTGCCAAAATGAAGGCTGTGTCAAAGCAGTAACATTATAATACCAATTAATAAGTAATGGCAAAGAAGTAGCAGTGCCTGTCCTGTCCTGTCTAAAACATTACAGTTTATTCATCCTTTTCAATTGTTTTTCTTCTTTTGAAAGAACATTTAAGCCAAACTTTGATTGTACTGTGCAAAAGAAATTTTCACAAAATTGCCTTTTTCTTTTTAGAAATAAAGATGGGCTGCTTTTCCAGGAATATAAATGGAAGTTGTTGATACACTAATGACGACAAGTTTGTTTCAAGGAAACAAACAGTATTTAAAATAAATCCAGATTGGAATAAATGCAGGGTAATGTATGGCCTTTATTTCTTACTTGTTATACAATATTTTGGTCACAGTCAAGCTTCGGGGTGAGGTTAAGGCCACATCAGATGCAATTTTTGTGGACTTCATCTTCAAAATCTGACGTCCGAGCTCATAAATTGAGACAAATGTGAGAACCAGTGAGCGCTCACTTCAAATATGGCTGCAGTTCACCAATTTATTGCTCCACTTGTCAGTTCCTGTTAGTGTTATGGTGGAGCAAAGAGGCAGGTGTTGTTTTGCCAGGAGAAGATGGGACTGAGTAAACACATCATTCAGAGCTACCATCATGGAGCCACCTCATTCTTTTATTCTTTAACATAAATTAGACTGATAAACAGCAATGTGCAACGTGGGATATAAATGGTTAGACTATGACATGCAATGTTTTGTTCATTTAAGACTTCATCTGCATGCGTGTGGCTTGTTTTTTGTGAGCCAGGAACACAAAAATTCAATATAAATACTAAAATCAAACCATGTAACATAATTTGGTCAGTCAGTATATTCCAGACTGCCCTTGCAGACTCTATCATCACTTCCAAATCAGTAAAATGCTTTTGGCAAAACAAAGATGCTCATTAAGACATTGACCAAAGGTTAATTTAATGCAGATTACCAGGCTACACAGGTGCAAAACACTGATTTTATATTGTATCCTACTAAATTCTCGAGAGCAGAGGTTTTTAAAACCTGTTATATAAAGGTTTATAGCCTCTCACTGATCACTCAGTGCAAACATTATAAATTCTTGATATGGCGCTGATTTATTCATTTTAAAAGTGGTTCTAGTCATCTGTCTTTCAATGAAATCTAACAGAATTCAAAATTTCCATTTGTATTTTGCACAAAAACCCCTATACAGTATCATGTACAACAGGTTCAGTGCATCAGTAGTAATAAAGAGGTGGGTGTTTTATAGAGCAAAGACCAAAAGAGCACAGGAATCACAATCACACCTAGTATATTAGTAAAACAGATCGGTATATTGCCAGCCTGCGGTGGGTCTGTTTGTGCACGAGGCAGTCAGAGATAATGGCGTGACTGGAAAAAAACAGGAGTCCAAACCACAAACTGTTATTCCAGCTGTAACAGTCCCGGCAGCCTGGGAAAGCAGCGCCGAGGATTGTTTAAGCGATTGTTTATGAGAAGTCTGCAAAAATGCAAAACACAATGTGGCGTACGACACTAAAGATTGTTTTGATTGATGTTTCCATTACACAGTTGTGTGTTCCTTATCCTCATTTTGCAGCAGGACATTCAGCTTCTGTCTTTTTAAGTATTACCTTTAACAGAGACAGGTTTAGGTACGGCTTGCATATTTGTAATTTGCATGTGGATTTAAACGCGTGAAGGCTACATAATCTTCTGCAAACAGCCCATGGCTCTTTTAGTGCCACCGAGGGCACGAAAACAGGAAGACAGGGAGGTAATAATGCAACGACGGCTGTCAATTTCATTGACATAAACAAGCAACACCTTGACAGCAGCGCCAAGACCCTCTATGTTGGGCCCTGGAGGAGAGGCAAAAGAACATCTTTATATCACCCGCGCACACACATCTGTACACATCTGCACACACACATCTGACATACTGTGAGAAGAGCTTGACAGTGAACTGCATGAGCAGCTGAGACTACTGAGCAAGGTTAAAGGTCTGTGGCGGCTGACGTCACAAGAGGAAAAAGGGTGTGACTTTTCCCCCTGCCTCCATTCAATACTTCCTCTGGATGATGCTAGTTTCAACATTTGGTTTGTGAGCAAAAACCCATCCAGAGCATAATACAATATATTTTAGTCATTCATGCATATTTTTGGGCTGGTCATTCCTAAAGAAGGAGATGAACACGGTCACGCAGCCAAATGAGTCTAATCTAAATTGAATATTAAAGAGCTGCTCACTAAATAAGTAAAGACATTGATTTTATGGGGACAATAAATTGCAAAGACAAGTGATGAGTTTGTTCGGAGCAAAAACGTGATCTAATGCTGAAGTTTTGCAAAACACATATCTTAGTGTATAGCTTCAGTTTAAAGAGGGGATGTTTCAACATTATAATAATATTGGAGATTGTAGATAGGTTTGTTGTTGTATCATACTCTTTTCATGCATATCAGTAATAACAGACAAAACTTCAGACATTAATTTCAAAATAGTGCATGTCTAAATTGCATCAACATCTCTGATTTTATGAAAACTCGTAAAAAAAAAAATATTGAATCTATTGTAGAAAAAATACTATTCTACATAAGCATCCTTAAGTGTTCTTATGAAAGAAAGGAGCTGGAAATTGTCAGTCTGTACGCTGAGTGTGGGTGGGGCATGTCAAAGTAATTACAAGTGGATAGTCCAGGGCTTATGCATAATTATAAGGCAGTGCACTCTGTGGACCTCAGCAGCTGAATAATGGATTAGACGTATAATTGCATTTGTACATTAAAATCCTTAACAGGAAAATACAAGGCAAATAGAACTGATTAGCTTCCCAGATACAGAAGCAAAGAAAAGGGACTGAAGGTGTGAGTGCGTCAGTAATGAACCTTTAATTTGTTTATTGTCAATATATTGTTTATTAAGGCAATCTGAACACAGAAACATAGTTGTTGGCAAATTTGTGAATTAATCTTGGAGGCAAGGGGTGCAGCTTCGGGGATGAAGAGAAAAAAGTGAACAATTCTGTGCTTAGTAGATTACAAAAAGAAAAGAAGAAGAAGAAGAAGAATTAGAATACAGGAAAATACTTCACATTTCATCATAATAAACAAGCATATGGTATTATATAGTTTACTTAATTACATAATATTAACTTTATCTGTTAGTCTAACCCATTAAGACTTACAGCATTGGCATTGGAACACTGTAAAGTAATCCGAAATATTGTGTAACTACCAAAAAATCAGGCGGCTGCTGTAGCTCACCTGGTTGAGCTGGTGACCCATGTACAGAGGCTATAGGCTACGATGCAGTGGTCATGGGTTTGAATCCCGCTAATGGCCCTTTGCTGCAACCCATTCCCCCATTCTACTCCCCCACTTCCCTGTCTCTCTCTCAGCTGTCCTATCTAATACAGGCAAAAAGGCCAAAAAAATAACTTAAAACAAAAAAAAACATAAAATCAGTTAAATTTATCCCACACTCACAATGTAAACAATTCAGTTGAATTTTATTTATATCGCATCAATTCACAGCATGTGTCATCTTAAAGCACTTAACACAGCAAGGTAAAGACCTTAGGATTTTCAAACAGAGAACCCAACAAGGGTTCCCTATGAGCAAGCAGCTCATAAGTGCAGTATGTAGTGTGCTCGCTTGATGGGTGTAAATCTGGAGGCTTTTGTTGAAGTAAACAGTATTTGTATTTTCAAAAAGTAAAAAAAAGAGTAAGAAGTTTTCACATCTCCCCCACTCCACAAACTTCATTAAAGTTGTGATTTTTACACATGATGTGTTCAAATACAAACATAAAGCAGTCAGACATTCTCACATGTATGGGACTCTTTGTTCACAGTGCAAACACCGGAGGCAGATATCAAACATAAACCTAATTCTGGTATCAGTTCCTTTTATGTGTTTATGTTGGACTATATACATATATACAGGATTACAGTAGAAAAAGCAATGCAACAGACACTGTATAACATAAAAAGCACAGCATAGGGAGTCTAGCTAAAGCTGAAATTTGCAACTCAAGGTTTAAGTTAAGGTTAAAACAACAAAACCATTAACAAGTAAATAAAACTGATTCTAGAAAAAGAGCATAACAGATCAAATGGACTGTATGTATACCACGCATTGTGTATTGACTTTGCATCCACACCACAGACACATGGTGTGAAATTGCGTGTACAGTGTTAATTAGTAGACGTAAATGTGTGCGACAAGGGAATTCATTCACACATTTGTTGTTGTGTAAGTCACTGCTTCACTTGTGTAGTGAATACTTCTAATGGTGTTTTTAAGTGAGATGATAGGCATTCTGTGACTGACAGCTTTTCACTCAAAGATGACTGAAAAATTGTTCTGTGCCTTAAAGCTGAAAAACAGTTTACAACAGTTACTACTTGTTGCACCTGGCTGTGACTTCTTTATGTTAATACTTTTTTGATCAGTCAGTCAGACTTTATTTGTACAGCAGTTTAAAATAAAATGAAACAAAAAGTGATTTAAAAGACAAAAAGAAAAAAATAGATAAAATATGTAAAGACATAAGATGTACAGCTGACATATATCTCAGGCAAGACATCCCATCCATCCGATACACCGCTTAATCCTCTCTAGGGTCGTGGGGGGCTGGAGTCTATCCCAGCTGACTCAGGGTGAAGGCAGGGGACACCCTGGACAGGTCACCAGTCTATCACAGGGCTACACTTAGAGACAGACAACCAAGCACACTCACATTCACACCTACGGACAATTTAGAATCACCAATTAACCTCAATGTGTTTTTGGACTGTGGGAAGTAAGCCGGAGAACCCGGACAGAACTCCACGCAGAAAGATCCCAGACGTCCTCACCGGGACGCAAACTGGTGACCTTCTTGCTGCGAGGCAACAGTGCTAACCACTGAGTCACCTTGTAGCCCCTCAGGCAAGACTTTTGTTTTTTTTTAAATGTTGTTTCTTTTTTCAAAATGAACACTATATGAAATTGTGAAATCTTAGCAAATTATGTTTTAAATCACAGCCAAAAACTAAAATAAAATAAAGGGAATTTGATAATTCTCTGCCAGAATACATTACTGGCATAGAACTTGCTCAGTTTAGAAATATATGAAACCGCTACAATACAGAATAGTTGTACAATAGCGTTGGGTTGGTACTGTGGCTTTAAGAGTTATTTCAAATTATGAATCAATGGCATGATGAGAAATAACTTTTTAGTTCCTGAGATATTGTCATCTAAACACAACCACAATTTTCATTTAAAAAAAAAAAAATAAAATAAAACATCCTGAAAGTGAGTTGAGGAGCAATTTGATTTATTTTTGTTTGTTTTAAAATTGCACACATACCTTACCTTTCTAAATAACAATTTCTCATGTGAAAAAAAAAATCACAGATGGAGCAGAAGGCCCCTGATGATTTGAGATGGAATGACCCACAAGGATTTCAGTTATGCTGCTGTATTTTTATTGTAAGGTTTTTAAGAGATTGAAATGTTGACACAAGTTTCTCTTTTTCTTTTTATATCAAAATATATGGTGTCCCATTTTGCAAGTAGGATATATAAAAACCTGATCTCAGGACATTCTGTGTTTGAGATGGACTCATTCTTCATTCCGTCTTCTGTACATTGTAGTTACAGATGTTTTTTTTCCTTACAAACCATCCAGTTTAACCCATCCTAACTTTCTGTGTGACTCCACTAAACCGAGCACACAGGCGCCCCCGTGCTCCTGTGTTGGTGTTTGCAGCGCGCAGGCGTGCGGGCGGACGTGCATGCACGCGAGCAACAGATCCGAGCGCATGCGCAATTCATTGTTTTGACTGAAAATGCCGTCGGTTTCGAAAACGGCGGCCAATGCGTCTCCTCAAACCGAGAAACCTACCCACTATACGTGAGTAAAGCCACTGCGAAGAAACGGCGATTTCGTCCGCTGCCGAAAGCGCCGTTTGCATTCGCACCTTTCGCGCGTTTGCATTTGTGGCATTCCTCAACTGTTGTGTGTGCGTTAAAAACATGGTGCTTTTCCTGGCTTTGTGACTACCTAACGTTACATAGCAAACAGCGACAGGCACGCTAACGACAGCAGCGCTAATGCAGGAAACACGCACGTCTTAAATCACTTAATTGGCGAATGAACCGCTACCGGGCTCGTTTACATTTGTTTCACATAGTTAGCGGACGGTTTTGAATTATATTTTGAATATTACACCGTCAACTTGGTCTGCTAAATGATTAGCCAGGAACTCGCTAACCAGTCTGCTTGTAAATAGCTCGGCCTTATTTTGAGTTCCCTCTTGCTACGCACATTTATAGACGTACGCTCAGGAGCTGTGAAGCGGCGCTACGGCGGAAAACCAGCGTAGTATGCTCTGAGAATAGCGAGCTAACGTTGGTGACCCAAAATATACCGTAGGCTGCAGCAGGAGTAGCGTAACACGACACCTCGGGAAACTTTTTCTTTTGATTTCAACTCACTTGTTAATGCGTTTAAACCCCGTTTCGTGACACTGCCTTGTTGTTTGTTCCTCGGTGTTTCAGATACTTGAAGGAGTTCAGGACAGAGCAGTGCCCGTTGTTCCTCCAGCACAAGTGTACGCAGCACAGACCCTTTACGTGCTTTCATTGGCATTTTCTCAACCAGCGACGAAGAAGACCCATAAGGAGGAGAGACGGAACTTTTAACTACAGCCCCGACGTGTACTGCACGAAATACGACGAGACCACAGGCATCTGCCCGGATGGAGATGAGTAAGTCTGTGCCTCCAGGCATGTCAGTGTTTTGATCATGCAGCTGCTGACAGATGACAGATGTTCTGGTGTTTGGGATCTTTGTAGCTCAGTGGAACAAATATTGAATGAAAGACTTTCAGTCAGTGGTAGTTTCTTCCCTCAGCTGCCTTTAAATTACTTTGGATTGTCCTTTAACTTTATTGGACATAATTGCACATATATGAGTCAGTGTTTTATTTTATGTTTTTAAAGCTGCACTCCATTACTTTGTAGAGCAACTTTTACAATGACTGAAGCAAACTTTGTAAAACTGCAGCGCTTTTTCATTTCATGTGTACAATCCAGGGAGGTATTTCACAATAACTTGTAGCTGTGATTTATCATGAAAACTTTTCTCTTGATTTCCCCAGCTTTGTGTGGTCACAAAAACACTAGTGTGTAGGACAAACTACTTGTCTGCTTAAGGGCATCAGTATAGCTATAAATCGACAATTTCAAGCCACATGTTTTATATAAGGCCACCATGAAAGGAATGTTGTTGTGCTCTAATGATAAATGGGGAAAAAATTATCTATTTTCAATACAGATTAGGAGTGCATAGTGTGATTCCTTTACACTGGATAATGTGCTTGATTGGTCATTGCTTCATGAGCAGTATGTGTTATTTTGCTACCTTATCTTACAACAATTTCCCTGAGGTTTGCACTAAAGGGATCAATCAAGTTCTATTCTATTCTGTTCTATTCTGTTCTAAAGTGTAATAATATCACAGGTATTGGCAGCACAGAATTGCAAGAACCACTTCTCACATTGGCTCTTAGTTGCATGCATTTTTGGAACAGATATAACATTTTATGCCTGAATTCTTCCTTTGTGTTGCATCTCTTTGTCTTTGAGATGCATTGCTCTGCTCTCTAAGTATTATATTTCATGTTGCTTTTATTATTTTCAGCAATGGCTAAATAATTTGATACACAGATGTTTCTGTTTCAGGTTTCATATTTTCAACTGTTTGATTCTCATAGTGTCCTGCATTGGATATTTTGTTCTGGGTTATCACAGTGGAAAAACAATTTATACACATTTTGTTGAAGACCTGTGGGTCTAGAAGATATTAACTTTAAGTATTGCCTGAACTGTCTGGAGGAACAGTAACTACATATGAGAATTCTCAAAAGGGGTGGCAATGGCATTTCCATTTAGTTTTCAGCAGGTAGCATATAAAGACAGCAGGTATCTGTGTGATAGGGAATTAAAAATGGTGGACCAGTGAATTGAGAGCCAGATAGAATAGTATAAAAAGAACTAAAAATTATTAAACTAATGGAAAATGAAGAACTGCAATCCTCACAATTCCTCCTCTGCTAATGGAAGCTATTTTTGTATGACCTTATGTGTTGCTATAGCAACTGTTGCTACTCAAGAAAGGAAAATTGGGTTTATTCAAGAGGCTTATTGGCCGTACATTTCTTGAGGCGCTGTTGGTGTGTCAGCTCTGCATTCACAGCAAAATCTTATTCCTGAATCCAATTTGTAAAAAAAAAGAAAGAAATGTGTGCAACTTTAAAAAAAAATCCTCCTCGTATTAAAATGTATGCACCTTGTAGACTTATAATTGATTGTTTGGGCCATATTTTAAATGTCAGTGCAGTGCTTACCTCTTTCATACATAGATAATCATTTTGGGTCAAACTGCTGCCTTAACTTGCACTCTGCAGGAGTGTTTTACACTCATAGAACGATGATGCAATTTGAAAACATACTGTTTGTGCTATATATATATATATGTACACGCATATATATTGGACAGATTTGTGCTTTGGATATTTTCAGTTACTTGACTGAAATTCCAAGTCATTTACATTAAAAGGTTGTATTTGAATCAACTGATGACATATTTTAATGTTGTATCCTTGTTTACTTAGCTGTCCATATTTACACCGGACCACTGGTGACACAGAGCGCAAGTACCATCTACGATATTACAAGACTGGCACTTGTATCCATGAGACAGACGCTCGAGGGCATTGTGTGAAGAATGGCCTCCACTGTGCTTTTGCTCATGGGCCACATGATCTCCGACCTCCAGTCTATGATATCAGGTGACATGCAAAGCAAATAGTGGCCTCTCTTATCCCTGCTTTTCTCTCAAAGCTTCACAATGCACCAAACAGATCAGCCAATTTAGACACACATTAAACCCCTATGATACAGAGTAGCTGTATTATGTGGGTTTGAACTGACTGTTTGGTTTGTGCTGTGGTTCTAGGGTTTAGCTCAGTGCATTTCTGAAAAGTAATGAACACTTAATACCAGCTCAACATGTTTTATTGACTTTAAAGAGTGAGCGAGGTTAGTTGATACCAGCTGACAAAATGGGTTGCTTGTGTTAAAGTGTTGGCTTAAAGAATCGATGTGTACTTATTGCATTATTGTTTTAGTATTTCAAGATGTATGTATGCATTTTCTGTTACACTAATTTGTAACTGTAATGTCCTATATTTCAAACAGTCCACTATAAGCAGTGTTTTGAGATTATAATTGTTTGACAAAAACAGAGACATTTCCTTTCACACTGTATTCGTCTGTTTCCAAGTGTCTTAAGTTCAAAGGTTTATCTTTTTTGCTTTTTGAAGAACAAGAAATACAAATGAATAATCACATTTTTATACACAGAGAAATCCAAGCACAAGAGGCCCTTCAAAATGGACAGTTGGGATCTGGGGAAGGTATTCCTGATTTGCAGCCTGGTGTACTAGCCAGTCAAGCTATGATTGAGAAAACTCTGACAGAAGACCCCCGGTGGCAAGGTGAGCAACCCCTACTTAAATAATGGTAGTTGCATTCAGTGCTTAATTCATTCAGTTATTAAGGAACAAACTTCAAATTTTTCTGCACAATGATGAAAAAAAAAGAAGCTAATATTAAAACATTATGTCTCTTTTGGCAGATACCAACTTTGTTTTAGCCAATTATAAAACAGATCAGTGTACTAAGCCCCCAAGACTATGCAGACAGGGCTACGCTTGCCCCCACTACCACAACAGTAGAGATCGAAGGCGAAACCCACGAAAGTTCAAGTATAGGTGAGCTACGATTCAGTTTACGTTAAAACATTAAGCCGTGTAATTGCAAAATGTTAAAGGCTCTGACTCGATGCATGCAGGTCCACTCCTTGCCCAAATGTGAAACATGGTGATGAATGGGGCGAGCCTTCAAAGTGTGACGGTGGCGACAGTTGCCAGTATTGTCACTCTCGCACTGAACAGCAGTTTCACCCAGAGGTGAGTGACGTTTGTTGAGTCTAAGTCAAATTCATTCAACTCCTTGGACAAAGACAAATACGAAAGCCTTTGTGAAAAGTCAGGAAAGAAAGTCTAATAATAAACCTTCAAGTGATTTAAAAGCTAAACATAATGTTGAGCTTATTAATCATTTCCCCAGAAAGGGCCATGAAAAAAAATTATTCAACCTCATACAAACTCTGTATTTATTCTAGTTGTTCTTTGACCTTTATGCCCGTCAGTGAACATTTCTGGTTGTTCCAAGAAGGAGTTTTCATTCTGGAACATTTAGTTTCTGTGCTGCCAACCAATGATTTTCAGGGGGATTCAAAGACAGGAATTGAAATGGTCACTCAAGAACATTAAGGAAGAATTCCTCAAATAAACGGGTTGATTTTGGTTGATTTGAGGTTGTTGTGTTGCTGGAAAGTCCAATGATTAACAAGCTTCAATTTACACACTGAAGCATCACGTTCTTCTTCAAAATTCTTCCCCTGAGATCAATTTTACCCAGAAAGGTTGGCAATGTATAACGCTGTATCTTTTTTTAGTTTTTTTGTTTTGGAAGTGCTTTTTTCAAACCGTTGATATTTTAATGTCGGGAAATTAGTTCTTCACCTCTTGAGACAGCTATTTCATCTTAGTGAGGAACTTCAAAAGCCAAACTATTTAGTAAGGGCCGAATAATCATGACTGTATTTCAAAAATATCACACACAGTCACGGTCAATGTATGTCACTCAGTTTTCAAATGAACCCTCACATACTTGCAAGGATAAAGGTTTTTATTTTGATACTGTCGTGCATCTCACTGACTTGTTTTTTCTTTCCCCAAGATCTACAAATCTACCAAATGCAATGATATGCGACAAACTGGATACTGTCCCAGAGGACCGTTTTGTGCATTTGCACATGTAGAAAGTGAGTGGAAGATTGTCTTAATACTGTCGTTTATATAACACTGCAATAGACTACGAATACATTTTTCAGCCCTCTGAACTTCAAGCAGTTATTTTTTGCAATTTTTAAATGAGACTTGTCGCATAAAGTGATTTTGTTGAAATATCCAGATTTTAGTCTTAGGTTTGGTTGTTTTTCTGAACAAAACTGAAAGTTGAATGATTTGTTCAAGGACTGTTGAAAGAGAAAATTGTTTACACAGCTTCTTGTTGCGGAAATTTGGCGATTAAAAAAAACAAAAACAAAGTATATATGTCAAACCTGCTGGCGTTGTCAGAGAGTTTAAAACTTATTTTGAAATAAGTTGTTAAGCTAATCTTTGAATGTTATGAATGTTTACATTTTGGTTGTTTACATGCTGCATAAAGGTTTAATATTTGTTTGAATCCTTTCAGGAATTCCGTCAACAGAAGAGACCATGAGCTCGTTGCTAACAGCGATACAGTCGAGTTCACAGTCTCAGCTGGGCTCTCAGCAGTATTCAGAGTGTCCAGTCACTGAGTGGAACAGTGGAGGAAACTCCACCACCAGCGCAACCAGTAGCAACGGACAAGTAGGAAGTGTATGCTTTCTGTTTCTCAGTCCTTCCTTAGAAAATTTAGCAAAATGCCCTCAATCCAAATGTTTGATTTCAAGAGCTCCTCAAATTTGTGGATGTTTGCTGTTGTTGCTACTTAAATTGCATTCAGCTAATGGTGATCAGTTGTTAACTTGTTGACATGTTGTTTACCATGCTGTCACTCTTTTGTTTGTATATTTTCATACATTTATTTGCCATTATTACTGTTTTCCTTTACATTTTTACATTTCATTATTACATTGTTCTGAAAGAACAGTGACAAGTTTTCATTGAAAACAGTATTTCAGAGGATAATTCAGTAAAAACAGCTAGTCCTCATTTATTGTTACATGTTCAGTCTGAATTGATTCGAAAGTCATCACTTTCATAGTCTTTCCAGGATAATGGTTTTATGTGCTTTGTTATTTTTGGATCATCTTGTATTAAGATCATGTGCACTTCTCCTTCTCAGGTTTCATGTTCTAATAGCTCAACTGTAACGCCAAGCTCAGGAAGCGACAGTTTGTTATCCCCAGTGGGATCCATCAGCAGGCCCAAATCCTTAACTAACAGTAGTTTATGTTCAGAGTCCACCACATCCAGTGTCTCATCTCTGACGTCTAACTATCCTAAAGCTCCGGGCTTTGAACGTGAGGATCAGGTACACAGACTGCTCTGTTCAGCTTTAGGAAGAATGAAACACATAGACAGCTGAGGGCTTTACATTTAATGTGTCATTGGCATTTATTTTGAGTCACTGTTTATTTATCTCTCATTCATTATTTGCCATGTCATTTTAATTTTATCACTTTGAGCCATTTTGTCATGAATTTCACACTTTGCTGTCATAATATTGGTAAAATAGTGCAGATTTAGCATGTTTACTTCTGCACATAGAGTGGTTCTGAAACACAATCAAAATGATGATGATGATGTCGTGGTAGTAGCATTAAATAGTTTCTACTTGGGAGGTTTGACTTTTATCAAAAATGTCTAATTTTCTAAGCTGTTGTGGATATATTTATAATCAGTGTTGCATTTCCTCTATCTTATAATAAGAGTGACTTACAAATATTTTCACACTGATTACAAAGCCAGGAGTATTTGTTGCCCCACAGTAAAAATTCCACCAAAGTTGATTTTAACCGCTTTCTAGTGTTGTAATTACCGGAGAATGCCTCCTACTCAGAGTGAAATGTGACTGTCTCATTCATTCAGTACGTACCATAATCATTCCTAGAGCTACAAGAGGCAGTCGCACACTCAGTTTACACAGTTTTGACACTGATTGGATGCCATTCAGTAGGTAGTTAAGACATAAATCACCACAATAACAAGCACTACTAGAAATGAGCAGTATTTAATGCTGCTCCAGAGTCTGCCACATAACTCATACATTGCTCTGTCAGGGATAATGGTGAAGGCCATTAGGCCTTTATTTTCTCGGCTTGTGCCTAAGAGCTATATAAGAATGGCTTTTGATTAATATTACCTGTCTGTATGTAAAAGTTTTGCCACTGAAATTTGCTGTTTCTGTGTTATTTGATCATTCGTAGATCAAGAACAAGGGACAGGTGGATCAAAAATTGATGGACCAAGATAAACAGGTTTGTGTTACATTATAGTAACTTGATGATATTGTTTAATGTGTTTTATTTCATTAGAAACCTGCAATTATCAACATTGTTAATTGAATAGCTTTTTGTGCTCTCCTTTTAGACACAAAATACTGTATTCTCTGCGGTGAACCCTTTGGCATCAAGCTTTACCTCTAGTATAACATCAAGCTTGGCCTCTAGTATTGGCTCAGATAGTTCTTCACCCACCACCTTATCAACAATGAATGCAAAAGCCACTCCTTTCTATCCAGGGAGCAACACAGTGGAGTCTGTCATAGGTAAGTGCACGTAAAACCAACGGTAAACACGTTGAGCCCACTGCTACCTCTGTGTATTTTGTTGTCAAATGTAAGTCAGATTTACTTTATTTTCCATCAGGATCTGCACTGGACCTCAACTTTAGTGACATTAATGTTGCATCTCTTGATAAGGAGTTAGAGGAGCAAGATAACAGTGTAGGACTTGCAAGTAAGGACACCTAGTTTGTTGAAGCACTTTGACTTGTTTAACTAGTTTGGTCGTAAATGGTTTCATCATGATTTGTGTATTTTTTTTTAAGCAACACTTATCTACGTTTCCATCCTCAGGTCAAAGGGTGCTAGGTGGATCTGCTCCTGTTAACATTCCCGGCTCCCTGGCACGATCATCCTCTTTCAATTCCTCGTCATCCCTCTCCACCTCCCCGCTAAGCTCCCTCTCCCAGTCTCTGTCGCAGTCCCTGCTCTCCGGGACGGTATCGCAGCAAAATCAACCTTCAAACATGTTGGCAAAGCAGGAGCATGGCCTACTGGGAACACCCACCTCCTCTTCCCAGAACTCTCTGGGTGAGCTGATAGCATCAGATGTTTTGCTCCATTTACATTTGCATCACAGTGCATTTTGCTTTACCCAAGTATGAACCACTTCCTTCAACTTTGCTTAAATGTTTAAACAGGTTTATACATACATATCAGGTAAAATAGAACTTTCAGTGCCAGACATTGTGGAGAAAAAGTTACAATAATATGAGAACGAACCAAACGTTGTAAATATGAAATGTATAAGCTGAAAGCATCACTTGTTCATCTCAGAAGTATGGATAATAGAGGCCTGGTGTAACAAAGATGTTCTCAGTTTTAAATCATTGCTTCCACTGGTTTAAAAAACTTCACAAAATGTTCCATTTCCACACAGAACCACAGCTAACAATTTACTTTTGTGCTCGGTCTTCATTGTAACATGTCATCACCCAGGATTGAATGGAGGAGCTAGCAACATTTGGGACTTTGTAAGTGGCAGCTTTTCACCAAGTCCATCTCCAGTTTTCAGCAGCCTCACCTCTACAACCAGCAGTGCTGATCTAGCCCGCCTTTTTAGAGAACTGGATGAGGCCAAGAGAAAGATCAAGCAATGGGAGGAGGCCTGGCATCAGGTCAAACAAGTCAGTGTTTTAAGTCCACTCTTATTGTAATACGTGCTCCAGTGTATCACAATGGTTTCCCGCTTCATAGATCATTTTTCATCAAAACACACCTTTGTTCCAGGCCTGCGAAGCTTGCCAGAAAGACGCTCACGAAGCAAAGGAGCAAGCAAAGACGGCCGAGGCAGAGCGGCAGCTGGCAGAACAGAAGTGGGAAGAAACAGAGCGCAAGCTGAAAGAGCTCCAGGGGGACTTTGATGTGCTTTGTCGCACCCCTGGAACACCTCTTCTACGTAGCTATGGAGAGCTGGAGCAGCTCCCCTTGTCAAAGCTTCACTCCATCCAGAGTCAGCTGCGTAATGACCTAGACGTTATAGATGGGGTAAGAAAGCCTAGACCACACACAGCATTTCACTTGTAGCACCTGCATAGTTTTAAAACGGTTTGTCAGACTATCATTCAGATTCATGTTTGTCTTCAAGCATGCTTATTTGAAAAGTCTGCATGAACTGTATTTTCCTAAGTTGCAGCTGATACCCATTCTTTTCTTCCCCCAACAGGTAATATATCAGCTTCAGTCAAAGAAATGTATAGTTTGCCAAAAGCATGATCGTTGCATTGTTCTGCAGCCTTGCCAACATTATGTACTATGTGAGAACTGTGCACCTAGTAAAACAGAATGTCCCTACTGTAGAGCAAAAATATTGAAGTGGTGATGTACAATTACTCAAGGTACTATTTAAAGATTAGCCCTTTGAAAAACTACTAATAGATATTACATTTTCTAAACAGCAATGTCTGTTTCGCACAGTGATCTAATTACTTTAGGATGAAATGATGTTTGACTGACAAAACAGATCGTATTATGAATCACATTGCATCCAGGGGATTCAATCATTCTAGCTTTTGCTCATTTTATGTCCACGTTACGTCGGTCAACCAGATTGCTTTTCGTTTGAAAAGCCATGCACTTGGATTAGAATATTAAATTAACTTATAGTTCTCAAATCTTCAGTCATGATACATCAAGTTTAGATTTTTTACATTTTGGCCAAACACTCATGCTTTTCCCCAAACGATAGACATGTTGCTGTTACTGTATATACAAGGACTGAGTATGAGTGTATATTTATGCCCTTGTGTTTTGCTCTTTATTGACTAGAAAATACTCCACTGCTCTTCTGCATTAGTGGGGATGAAGCTCTGATCTCCTGAGGCAGCATCTTTATGCATTTCGGGTTGCCCCAGAGTAAATTTGAAAGCATTTCAACCCCTAACTTTCCAGAAAAGACTGTAGAAATGTGTATAAAGTTAATAATAAGTTTAGGTTAGAATCTGAAATCTGTAACACATAATAAAAAGAAAAAACACTTTCACTCTAACTGTAATATTATGTTGTAAATTGAAAGTAGAGTTTTTAAAAAGACCCTCCGATGTTTGTAACATACTGCTTTGAGATCATTTTTGCTGTTGCTCTGATCAGAACATTTATTAATACAGTAGCAAAGAGTGCTTAATGCTTGTAGCTTACTGATTTTTATCGCAGAATGTAGACATTTCTGCTTTTGTGGATTAAAGCAGTCCCACGTAATAACACAAAGACAAAGCCACTGTTATGATCACATTTTGCCACCGCTGCTGGAGCTATAGGCATTTCAGGTTGGGATCTCACTGGGAAGTCACTGTAAATATTGAAAACAAAGTCACGAGTTCACACAAACGAATCTGGCGATGTTCAACATAAAATGGGCAAAACTCAAAGCAGATTTTTTTTTTTCTTTAATTAAAGAGGAATACATGTAAATCAAGAGAATTTCTCCAATCTGGAGTGTTTGGGAGCAAATAAAAAAAAAACCAGACGTCCAAACACCTGAAAGTGACTGATACTGAATTCAGAAGTCGTGTGTTTTGTTTTAGCCTAATTAGTGCGGAGCTGAAGGGGGGGAATGTGAGCGCTGACACCATTTCACAGAGAGTGGCGCCTCTAAAACTGACAAGAGGTTGGTTATCAACTTCATTGTACCGGAAAGCACCACAGCATTGAGAAGCTGTGCGCTCTCCTACCCGAGTACACTTTTATTATTGAGCACCAAATGAAAAAGTTTAGCTAAAGTAAAAAAGTAGAAACTCAACACATTTGTTAAGTGCATCGGTGCCGTCTTTAAATCAGCAGCAGTAAATCGGACTAAACACGGACACATCAGAACAGTGTTCCTCTTTAAATAAAGCCGCGTTTTGTTAAACCCCCAAATCGATTTTCATGAACAATTTTTAAACTCAACCAGTCAAGCATCATTATTTTGACCAATTTTTCTGAAGAAGTTTGATTTCTTATTAAAAGCACTTTGTTGACCTGGGACTTTATTAAAGGGTATATAGAAAATTTGCTTTAAGCTGCTTTGTAGGTATTCTTTAGTGTCTTTTTTAGATTTATACATTTCTTTTCTACATAAGCTAATGTCTGAAGCTTTTGTGTGTACTGTGAAACATCATTTGAATATTTCATGTTTCCTATTGTTAAATCATGGCATGGTTCTACATATTAAGATTTCATAGAAAAGCACCTAATAGTTTCTACTTTCATAGTTAGATTTATAAAATTTCAATCAAATAAGTGCAAATTTAAACGGCATTTTAGGCATAACCAGCAGCTGTAATATCAGTAAGGCACATGCTACATGTTAAGGCTGTTATTCAATCAGTTAGTTTTGTTTTGTAGAAGTTTATATAGCCTATCCATTAGAGAAGCATGTATTGTATTTGCTATAAGCCTGAAATGGTGATTTTTTGTAGGAATCTAGCCTCTTGACCTTGTCTAGAACATATCGGCCTCTAACTCTAAAGTGCCTTGCCTTAGTTGAGAAGGTTATGTGTAGAATCGTCAGAGCAAACACAAGTAGTTGAAGCTTGTGCACAGGTTTCTGCGGAATTTGTATTTAACTTTGCAGAAGCATTGACATGTGTATGACTATATGTGTATATATGAGTATATGCCAGCGTATTTGGCCAAATCCCATTAAGTATTTCCTCAGCAGATAATTGAAGACGAACATTGTCAGTGCCTGTGTCCTGACTTCACCCTTAGAAACGAGCCTCCCCTCCGACTCCCCGCCCACCCACTCATTCCTTTGGTTGTGGTGCTCTTTTGGTGCAGCTTCAGTCTTTGAAATTAGGTTTTTCAATTTAACGTTTGGGAGTATGCAAACATAGGACACACAAATTTGTATTGCAACGTACAAAAAAAACCGCTATGTAAGCAGTTCAGTAACTTCAGTTTGTTTTTATTGTAATAATTCTGCAGTGAATGAAGAATTCCATCGTTAACTTGTAGGTTGGATTTGTGCTTAGGTTCCTCTAATTGAAATGACCTTCTACTGTGTTAAAAAAAAACAACAAAAAAAAAATCTTTTTATTCTTGCTTTAAATTCAGTAGAAAATCATTTATCTCCAGGTACACTTTTTGCTACTTATAAATATGGGAAAATGCATTGTTTACATTCTCACAAATGACAATTAAGCAACTCAGAGGAAAAATATCAAGAAAAGGTTATGGTATTTTAGCATTTTCATGGTTATATTACAGCATAAAAGGCAGGCTAAACACTTCTGGTATTGCATGTTATGCGATATATTAACCAGCTTAAAAAAAAAAAAACGGGAAAAAAAAAAAACATGTTCGCACTGTGTCACACTGCCAGAATATTTGTATTGACTTATTTTAGTGTAGTTAAGGCTTAATAACTTCTGCAAGCTTCGCTGCTACTGGAAAAGGTATTAATGTAGTTTGTTGTTATACATTTAGATGTTTGAATGTTGTTGTGCATCCACAGCTCAGATTTCAGAAACTATGAAATAATCTGTCTTCTGCATCTAACTTGACTTAATCTTTTTTTTTTGATTGAATTATTCATTTGTAAATCAATTTGAGTCAAAGTTTCAGTACTTTTGTAAATCATTTGGAATGATGTCATGGGCCTGTACTACTGTAGATTGTCCCTTTTTTTGAATTAATTGAAGGTAAATGTATTTTTGTTGACTTTCTTTCCCCCATACACTGGATAGCAGTGTACGGTGCAGCTAATTCACAGGGTCCTTTGGTCTTTTTTTTTTTTGTTTGTTTTTTGCCTGTGAAACCAACTAAATTAATGATGTCTAGTGTAAAAAATCTTAAAACGAACCAAAGTGGTGTTCTAGTAGCTGTCCAAATATGTATTGTAAAGGGAAAATTTACCCTTGAACAGAATTCAAGTAATGGCTTGAACAAGTATTGGGACAGATCAGCCTGCAGCGGTCTTGCCCGAAGCTATAAATGACAGGTCAGAGCACCAAGACGACATGAAACTGAGACAGAGTCCAGCATTATGAGTGGCAGGAATTCTGTTTTTGGATGGATTTTTGCTTTAATATTTCATTCAGTAGGACATTAATCCTCTAACTGAGTCAACAACAGGACTATGCCAATGGCTTTTGCTTACAACAGTAATGGACTTAGGCCCATTTTTTGCAGTTTTACCAAAGACCTGTATTGTTGTTATTTCTTTTCTACTACATTTCATCATTTGTTTTACTTCAGTAAAAAAAAAAAAAGAAAAAAAAAGCAAGAAAGAAAAAAAAAAAAGCATAAATTGATTTTAAAAAAAAGTAAATCACCTAGTACCTTAAATAGATAATGTTCATTAACAGTAATTAATGGCATCTTTTTCTATCTAAAGTTAGTTATCGTGAGTTGATACGCAGATGATCAAAAATGCATGGGTCAGATTCTTACAAATTGTGTATTTGTACATTTGATTTTGTGTTAAGTATACATTGGCGTTTATGGCAGATTGTGCAATACTGGCTCGCACATGCTGACCTTAAGCGAGGATTCAGTGTCAGTTTAATTGTTGTCTACAGTGAAGGAATGTCAAAGCTGAATGACATTTATGCTTCTGAAGTGGCCATATAAACTTCACTACAGTACTGTTTTGAAGTCGATTTTGTTTGTTGATTTTTTGCTTAACTACATAATCTGAATCAGTTTGGAAATCGATAGGTTTGCATTCGATACTGTTCTGATAGGCCTACAGTGACTGTAAGGTGCTTTCTTTTTATCTGACTCTGTTTTTCTATTTCTTAAAGCCGTGGTCCAAATTAGTTTTTGTTATTACAGGGACAGATGATGATTGTGAAGCATCAATGGCAGATACAGACGTAACTACAACTGAGCTGTTAGGGCAGTTTGCTGTTGCCCTTTCTAGAGGTCTACTTTTCCCAATTCAAGTTTTTCTAAAAAGAAATTCTGAAAAACAAAAAAAGCATTCACGTGGTGAGCACAGCTTACGTTTCCTTTACATTTCTTCAGATCTGTTCAATTTTCTCTCTCGACGGACCAATTACGCTTTCAAATACATCTGTGCCTTGAACAATTACACAATGTGGATCGATTGAAAAACAAAATACGACGTGTTTAATTAGAATCAAAATTCCAGTGCCTTACAATATTTTTGTGGACCATAATGTGACGCTAAATGTCCTGCGCGCTCAGGCCACTTTAGCTGAAAGGAAAAAAAGACGGAACGAGATCTGCTTCACCAGTTTGACAGGATGGAGCAAAGGTTATTCCTGACTGATAATCATCTCTCTGAGTCTGTATTTGCCATGCAATTCAAGACAACACAGCAATACCTAACCACTGAATATACCATTTTGGATTCTATTAGTCATTTGGCACCAAAATAAGTGAAATAAAAAGAAAGGTTTGTAAGGAAAAGCACCAAATAGGAAGAATCTTGTAAATGACCTGTAATAGATGTATCATTATGCTCTGCATTGGAATAGTTTAATCTATTTTGCATTATTGTTAGTTGTTGTGTCTTCTTTGTTTTTAACATTATGAAAATGGAGCCAGAAGATTTATGCAATCTTGTACATGTATATGAGTATGATGTATGGAGCTGTTCAAATTAAGTACAAATACTAGTATAAAGTCAAAAGTAAATAATCTGAATGTGGAACCAGTCGTTCCATGTACTTTAGAAAATTTCAGTAGAAATGTTATTTTAACATTGAAGCCCTGAAATATTGAATGTATTGTTCTAAATTAGATATTCAATGAATAGGTCACTGGATATTATGGAGCGCAGTTAATTGATTATTATGTAGCATCTAGTTGTGAACTGCTATTCAATAAAAATTTATTAGAACTAAAACAAATGCAAGTTTTCAAGTTTCTATTTGTCAGCATAACGAGAAAATATAAGGAAAGAAATGTATTTTTCTCAGGGTGAACCAGTGATTTGATAAGAGAATGTGTTAAATCTGAGGAAACTGCATTTCATGGATTTATTTACTTAATGTCAGTGGGTTTAGACATTATTTATAGATTAAAAAAATATGTCCCTTATTTTGTGACAAGCTGTATGGATATGTAGGAAATTCTATACTGATAATTGTAGAACTTATTCTGTTGGTATATTGATATTTTTGTGTTGTGGACACAAAAACAGGTGCAAGTCTTAGAATACTAGATGTTTCTTTTCTACATTGAGGATTGTGTATGGCATATTTACTGTAGTGTATTACTAGTTTGTTAACACTTGTTAAATTGTTACACTACAGTTATGCAATGGTTTACAGAGTTCACAAATTATTTTTATCATCTTGAGAATTAAAATAATTTTTCATCTGAAATGTGTGGATGCTTTTTGTCTCAAACACAACTCACAGGCTAGGATTTGTGCCTGAAAGGGTGCTAAAAGCAGAAAAGGAGGTGGGAAATGTGTATTTGTTACACGACAGCAGCTAGAGTAGTGTTTATTAGATCTAAAAAGAAGTCTTTATTGTTGTTGTTTGAGCAGATATGTTATGAGAATGCAGATGTTGCTTCATCTTTGGAAAATGTGCTTGAACATGTGCACACATTGAAATGTTTATGGCACCGTAGTATCACAGGTCTCAGGAGACAAGGCATCAAATAGGTAGAAAATCAGATGTTTGGCCTGGAGGACAGAACACAGCATGGATAAGAATTAACATAATAACTAATCATACAACTAATCTGAATAGAATGATGACCTTTTGTTCAATAAGCAGCTATGGTTGCTTTATATTGTCAGTAATAAATACTACACAGATAAATTGTACTTTCATTGCGTGCTCTTTTACCTCTTTTTCACTTTCTGGGTAGATCATCAGCTTTCCTAGTTTCTCTAGCTCTGACCTTTCCTTGCAAATGCTTTGGTGACCACGAACGGCATTTGGAGAAAAAGAAAAGTTGTCATGCAACAACAACAACAACAAAACTTGCACCCACATGATACTAGATCTGTCCTTTCTGTACCTTTCAAGAATCAGGCTTAAGTCAGTCACAATTTTTGCCCCTTGAAGAGCCATGATGAGACAAGGGGCCGTGAAAAGATGCTCCATCTTTTGAGGAAGACAGAAAATCAGCAGCTGATTGCACTGCCTGTAAAGCAACTTGTTTCAAAGCCACACTCCTCACCTTCTCTCTTTCACTTGACGACAGCGTGAGTGTCTCTGCGATGTGTCTCTGCTGCTCATATCCCAGTTTGGTCATTCTCCCAGCCACCAGATGGCAGCCTGCCCTCAGCAGCTGCTCCACCACCTCCAGCTGGGAGTGCACTTGGCCGTGTTGTGGCGCATTTAAGGGTATCAGCAGACAGGTTGTCTGCCAGAGGGATCTGTTTATCAGGGACACTGGTTCCCAATAAACAAGCAAAACAGGACATTTGTATTGTGTACAGTTTACAAAGGTCACCTGGAACCCAGTCGTATTTCAACATCCTTTTTGGAAGAGCTCCTGCCAAAACCCAATAAATGATTAAATCATTGTAAAGGCGCCTGTGTTGGTTGAAAAAATACTTCAGTGCTGTGACAATTCTCAGGAAGATGTGCATTCCCATAAGTATGAGTACACTCTCAACTGTGCTTTTACAAACAACAACAAAAAAAAAGATCTATACGTAAAATACTACATAAATAAAACAAATCCAGACCTTCAGACGCTGACTGACTTTCCTGGGCCACATGGGTCAGTATGCATCTCTGTTCTCTCTCCACAGAGGCTAAAGAGTCTGAACACAAGCTGAGTATCTGCAAAAAGAAACTCTTTTATCAGTTGAGATTACAACCCAAGTTCCCAAAATAGTGCAGCTTTGAAGTCTTGTCACTCGCAGTCCTGTGTCTAACATGCGTACCTGCTCCTGTCTCATCATGCTGGTGTCGGTGCAGCAGAGCCCCTCTGGGAAAAGACTCTTAACATCCTTAAGTGCTTGTTGATATGATCTCGATCCTGTAACAGCGGATGACATTTCAAACGTGAGGCAGCATGCGTGGCTCTGCTGTTCTTGAATGTGCATCAGTATGCAGCTGAGCGGTCTGATCGCAGATGCTGTAACTAGGTCGTACCGTAGCAGGTCATCCATGTGGATGAGTCCTCCCGGCCCAGCACGTCCAGCAGCCTTTTCACAGCGTTCTCCCCTTGGAGGCAAAGAGCCACTGAAGGGCCTGAGCACAGGTGCTGCACATGTTCTGAAGGCGGTAGAGAGGTAGCATCACTTTTGTCTGGGTTCACTACCCGCAGGCCCACCAACATGAGGCCGCTCTGCTGGACTATTTTAGCCAGCGAGTGATTCCAAACTCTCGGTTTGAACAGACCCACAGTGAGCAGCATCTGTCGATCTGAAACAAAAGTTAGCTTCTCTAATGTATCCCTGACAACACAAGTGTTTCACTAATATCCCTCAAGAGATTTGATTACACATTTTTTACCATCGCAAAAAAAAACTCACCAGGAGTCATTTCATGCTCGAAGAAGAAGAGAGAGGCCTGTCTGAGGGCCACTTCAGGTGTGGGTGACATCAAGACACTTGGGTTGTGAGAGCAGTTGTGCGGAAGCAGTTTCCTCAGTGTAGCAAACGCATCGAACCTCCTGAGAGCGCACACGAGAGCAGCAGATGACGTCAGAGCGTCCACGCTGTTGTGGTACGACGGCTCTCCCACCTCATAAGGACTCAGCTCCTGGGCCTGGAGTCGAGTCAACACAGGCAGCCACTTCAGGCCCACCAGCTCAAATCCAGCATGTTGTTCATCACCTACAATACCGTTTAAGGGAATCCTTTTGAAATAATTCACTCACATTCTGATTGGCTCATTCAATAAACTCACAAAAGTCTTTTTTTTGCTACTTTCAGCTCTAAAACCCTGAACAGTTTGGAAACTTCACCCACCTTTCGGCCCTTCTGTCAGCACTCTGTGTAGGAGGCTCAGGCCTTGACTCATGTCCTTCCCACACAAGGTCAGAATCACCACCTGCTCCATGTCAGAACGCTTCTGATGGGACACGATCACACTGGTTGGATCCGGTACCGCCCACATGCACCTAACTGAGAACAAAACTTATGTAAAGCACACGGAGAGCAACAGTAGATCATCTTGTAGAATTTGTCCGTGCTCACCTAAGATGTGCGTGGAGTTGCTGCTGTAGGGGACAGCGTGGAAACACAAGCTTGGCTCTGGTGTGTGAACTCCATCGTGCCTGGAGTGGATACAGCTCAGCAGCTTCTGAGCTTTAAATTCTCTCATTAAGGCTGAAACAGTATGACAGTCAGAAAATAAACCCCACATATTATATTATTTATGGAGATGAATTATGCTGTAGCTATAATTTTAGAATGATTATGAGACCTGATGGCAGACCAACACTGTGGCGCGACGCATTTTCTTTCCTCAGCAGCAGCACCAGGCAGCGAGAGGGCAGCTTCAGCTCTTCCTTGTCTGGGGTAGTTGGACTGCAGAACACACTCACCTAGTAGGATATATGCAAAGGCTTCAAAACTGTAATTAAAGGTACAATGGTAAAAGGAGAAGTGTCTCACAGTGAGATAGAAACAACCCTATCTGCAACCCTACAAGTGGCAACAGTAACAAATAATAATCTAAAATTACATTTAAAAAAGGTAGTGTTAGAAGATATATTTTCATTATATGTTAACAAACTAATTCTGGACTTCGATTCACAACAAATTATCATCAGATCATCATACTTTCAGAGCAGTTTCTCCTCAACCATCTCTGATTTTCCTGACATTTTTATAGCATAAAATAAGTACATTTATGAAGATATTGGGGAACTTTTAACTTGTTATATCAAATACTTCCTGAGATATTTATCTTTTAAATTGTCTGTCAACCCACTTCAAGCACATTTTCCAAACACTGACATTTGGCTATGTTTGGACAACAATATCTCAGGAAGTATTAAAAATAAAAGCCAGACATTTTCAATGGTGTTTCTCAACATGCAGTTGATTAGGTGTCTGCAATTTTGGACAAGTAGATCAAATAATTTCTGATTATGGGAGAGATGAAATATTTTTTAAAAAATCGAGGCAGTCATAAAAAGTCCCATCTTTTAGCAGACACTAAGGAAAAAGTGGATAATGCACAAGTCAGTTAGTGACATTTTCTAAACCATATGTAGCTGCATGTCACAATATTACCAAACAAAACATACAGAATACTTGTGAGTATGAAATACTTGGTCACAAACATAAAGTAAGTGCATATATTCTTGTTGAAACGTTATAGCTGATGGAGCAGGTACGATAAGTTGTAAACAAGCATCGGTAGATAGCCTAGTCCAAGTAGAACAGAGATCTGGAGCTCAGCCATATTCAGAGACTACTTGTTCTATTTGTCCAATATTGCAGATTCTAAATCAATAGCATGTTGACAATTAACAGAGAAAAGTTGAGGCTGCTATAGTTTAGTATAACAATTTATTGTGATTCGACCATAGCCTTAAAAATCAATGTGCAAAAAAATGTGCTGAAAGTAGACTGACAGACAATTATATATATATATATATATATATATGGTATCTGTCTGTACCTGGTGGTTGCTGAGTCCCAGGACAACAGCTTCACTGCTCTGAAGCTGCAGCCTCTGCAGCCCTCTAAGACTGAAGCCTCTGCGTTCACACACAGCCAGCACCTGACCGTAGCAACATGGAGCCACAGCAGGTGACACCACAAGGAGCACATCAGCTATCCAGGGGAGGGAGAGAAGGATTAGCAGCTCTGCTCAAGTGAAAATCTTTTTCTGTTTGCTGCAGACAAGCAATTTCCCTCAGGACAGTAAAGTTGAGAATAAAATGTGGACACAAGCCAGTTTCTCCCCCAAGTTACTGTACCTTTAGTTGTAGCGCACAGAAAAGAAGGTGGTCTGCTCAGAGTGGATAGGCTGCCTCCAAGTCTGTCATCCAGAGGTTCAACTCTACAAAGGAAACAAACAGTGACCGATTATAACACTGTAAGACATTTTAAAAACAGTGTAATAAAGGGAGTGCTTCTTGGTTTTAATGGCTTTCAGTTGACGAATGTCGTTCATAAAGTTACAGTTAATGTCTAATTGCAACAAATCAGGTTCTGCAGGATCACATCCCGGTGGGGGCACCGAGATCTTTCTGCGTGGAGTTTGCATGTTCTCCCCGTGCAGCGTGGGTTCTCTCTGGGTTCTCCGGCTTCTTCCCAAAATGTCCAAAAACATGTTGAGGTTAATTGGTGATTCTAAATTGTCCGTAGGTGTGAATGTGAGTATGCTTGGTTGTCTGTCTCTAAGTGTAGCCCTGTGATAGACTGGTGACCTGTCCAGGGTGTCCCCTGCCTTCACCCTAAGTCGGCTGGGATAGACTCCAGCCCCCCACGACCCTATTGAGGATTAAGTGATGTATAGATAATTGATGGATGGAAGTTCTGCAGCATTTTATCAACTACCTGGACAGCTGTAAGCAAACTTAGCTTAAAAACTAAAAAAAAAGAAAAAGTTTTAGGTTAAATGACTCACTAGGACCTGCAGCACAAGTCAAGAATTGTCATTATTAAGTCTACTGATGGCAGTTTCAGATGAGAGAATCTCTGACTCTTGTTATAACAGCCATCTGTTCCTCTGACTGAGTGAAGCTAATTCATTCTTACAAAGCAGGAGAGGGTTAAAAAAAATGTATTAAAGCACTTCTAGTTTTCAGTTTTCATTGCTGCCGGTAGTTTCTTTATGGCATATCTGCTGGGGGGAATGCCAAAATTCTGAGCTATTTGGAGGAGGGGGGGGAGCATTTGATCGTTTTTGAAGAATCTTTTCATTGCAAAAATTGTATGTTCTTTTCATTTCAAAAATGAACAAACATGCTATTTGCCCTGGGTGCCTAAACTTTATTGAGTTGAAAGGAAAATCCCTGGAAAACACACACACACAAACACACACACACACACACACACACAAACACACACATATATATATACAGTCAAGCCCGAAATTATTCATACCCCTGGCAAACTTAAAGTTAACTTTTATCCAACCAGCAAGTTTTTTTCTTTTAGATTGGAAATGACACAGGCTTCTCCCAAAAGATAATAAGATGATGTACAAGAGGCATCACTGAGAAAAATAAATAAATAAAAAAATCTCAGCTTTTATTTACATTTAAACAAAAAGTAGCATGTCCAAAATGATTCATACTCATTCTCAGTAATCAATATAAATAATAATAATTCACCAGAGGTATAAATAACAGAAAAAACAGATGAACAGAACAAGTGGAAAGACTTTTTCCATGATGGTACTTTGACATCCAACCTGTTCAGATGCTGCTTATGATGTTGTGCACCTCCTCCTTGAAGCCTCCCTGAAAACCACAAGCAGAGCTCGCGGTGCACTTGGACGGCCAGTTGAGGAGAGCGAACGAGTCGGAGTTCTTGATTTCTGGCGTGCAGTGGCTCGGTGGAAAGTATTTCTGTCGTTTTTAGCAGCACAGCATCTAAGGAATGAACTAAAGCCTTCAACGATGAGCGGGCATGAGGACCCCGGACTGCAAGGGCAAGGACAGGCTGGCAGGGCTCATCGGATCTCTGGTCAACTGTTCCACCACCTAGGAATAAAGAAGACCATTTTTATTCAGTGACTCCACAGATCCGGGCCATGATGGATCCCCAGACCAATGAGCCAAGCAGAGCTTTGGAGTAATTTTAAGACCAGATGGCATTTGTTACGTCTCACCAACACCGTCGCTCAGGAGGCTCTGTGGTGGATAGAGGAGCCGCAGACCACACACATCGAGCCCTGACTCGAGCACCAGCTGGAGGGTGTAGTGAGTTATGAGAGGATGTTGAAAGAAAGCACTGCACCCCAGAGCAGCTGATACCTACGATACAAATCAAGAAAAAATACAGCATCAGCTTAGTTACTGCTATGCCTCTGATTCAGTGGCTGTTTAAGAGCAATTCCTAAATCAAAAAACCCTTTACAGGACATCATGCCTACCTCCGTGTGCAGCTCTTGTGAGGTCTCTCTCGCCTTACAAACATGATCCTGAGTTTCCACAGTCTGCCAGTAAAACCCTGGACTGAGACCAAATGTCCTATCTATAACCTAAAATATAAAGCAGGGGAAATAAATCCAGTTAACAAAACTCATCTGAGAAGTAAATGAAAGGTCACTCTCTATACAGAAACCCACATTTTTGTTGGAGGTGGTGGAGATAAAACTATTCAAACAGGATGGAGGCAGGTGGATGGGTGAGGCGTAGGGTTGCTGGTGCAGCAGGTGTAGGAGTTGAGGTAGCCAGCTGGCGATTACGGCGAGGGAGGTCTCAGACAGGAACTTGTTGACGTGGTGATAGAAAGGTGCATGGATGTCTACGTCCCTTTTCTATAAAACAAACAAAAAAAAGATCTGCAAGCTCATGACAAAATTAGCTTTTGTGTGTGTTAGTTTCTGTTCTCCTCACCCTTGGCTTATAAGAGTGACGAGCCACGGCTAAAACATGCAGAGCCAGTCCGTCCTCTGTCCACAGCTGCTGAAGTCCTGCGACCCAGAATGGTGCATTTGCAACGACCTCGTCTTCACCGTGGCGTCTGTCTGGACCAGCCTGATTACAAAATACGTGTAAGTGAAGTGAACGTAAATAACTCAGTGGTATATATTCGGAGAAGAAGGCCACAAACCAAAGACAGAAGCCAAGCCACTAAAGTGTTGTAGATGTGGGTCTTGGTTGCAGCTGGATGCTTCCTTTTTCCACGAGCTCTGTCTCCAACCATCCCAGGACTGCAGAGGTTGATAATGAGCAGCATGCAGCTCTTGCTTTCGATACCTGCTGGTAGTGTGCCGACCGACTCTAACTGAGACGCTTCCTGAAAAAGAAGTTATAATGAGTGCAGGCAAATGTGCTGTGATATTATTTTTTTTTTAATTCTGTGAGACTTACAAACTCGTAAAGAACATCAGTCCTCTCAGCAGATGGCTGCTTCTGATGCACAGATCTGACTGGGCGATGTCTTTCCAGAAGCTTAAGAAGTTCCTGCTCTTGTTGAAATGTCTTCTGTCTGTGTTGAGCATTAACAGATGCATGGTTAAGATGTTTCTTTGTGATGTTAAAAATGTGCCGAATTTATACAGACAATTCATACCTCTGCTGCTTTGGTTTTTGCTGAACAGTTTCCATGTTAGGTTTTGAAGACTGTACAAATGAAGACTGTCCATCTGTCCTCTGCTTCTGTGACTCATCGCTACATGTGGATTCCACAGGTCCGGGTGGCTTGTCTTTCAGTTCTTCTCCTTCTGGATGTTTTGTGCATTTATTCTGACATTTCGTCCCATTTCTATTCATCTCCCCTTTTCTTTGATGCAACATGCTCTCACCGGTCACTTCCCTGCAAGGAGCAAAATTACAACATGACCTTAGCAAACAAAATGAGCTCAACTGAAGTGTGATAAATATGTATAGTGCAGGATATATTTACCGGCCCCCCATTTGTGATCCAGTGTGCGCTTTAAGGTCGTGCTTCTTTGCAGGCGGTGTTTCCTGGTGAGTGTTGTGTCTGGTCGCCGACTGGGACTCTGATGAAAGATTTGGGGATGTTCCTGCTGGTTTTATTGAGGGATCAGGGCAACGCGAGTCAATATAAACAGTAGGACGTTCCTGGTGGCTGTTCAGCTCTGCTGGCATCTTTTCCAGTGATTTGCCCCAGGTGCTGTTTTGTCTACAAGAAACAAGTGATTGTTGTTATTGTCTTGCAATTTTGGTCCCAAATCCTGAGCAGGGATGCGACTTACCTGATGTAGTTTGGCTGTTTTACAGGCTCTGACAGAGACACAGACTGGTTCTTACAGAGAGCAGCAAGTCTCTCCATTATGTCTTCCTGGGAGCGGCTGTTGTCACCATCTGTCAATGAAGATCGGTTTGAAGCTACAACACAACACATTCTTAATGTAAATTATGGATTACTTATTGTCATTGATCCTTATAGCTATAGTATAGTGTGTTATATTTGTCAACCAATACTGGATTTTTGGGACTATGAATTGATCTGATGATATTCTTTTTATACATGTTAGAGTCATATTGAAAAGAGAAAATAATGGGGTTATTATTTATTAACTTTCCAGTAATGTATGTTACCAACTAGCTAGCAGCTCACTGTAAAAACACCGCTTTACTCCACACCACTACTTTTATGTGTGCTCTGCTGCATGTGCTGCAGACAGTGCTGAGAATATTAGTAACAATGGAACCACTCTAGTAGACAAACCATATCTCTAAATTGCCCCAGATATCTTTTTTTTGCATCATGTTCTGTAAAAAATATGTTTGTTTGTTTTTTTCAAATTGGTGCATATCAGATGCCGATTTTTCTGTCACTGGCCAATATTGGGAGAGAATATCAGCCTGTCAGCCTAACAAATACCTGCACATCCTCTCACAGGTTCCACTGATATGCATTCTTGCAGAGACACCCTGGATGCTTTGAGATTTTGGAGGACAGCATCCAAATCCCACTGGTCCAGCCTCTGAATGTGAGTGTCATGCATAACAAAAAAAATAACATATTTAGCACACAGAGAATATTTATCTTGACCAACTTTAGCTTGCTGGAGATAATAAGTTCTTTCCCAAACTTACCGCAAATGAGAGAACAGGCAAACCCTCTTTGGATTTTGTGCTGTCCATGTATGGCTTTAAAGACGCATCCGTCTTAGCTTTGTTATTCGACACCACAAAACTGCTCCGGCAATCTCCTGCCTTTAATAGTGAAAGGACAATTGCTGTGTAGCGGCTCTACAGTGCTTGACAGAGAGTGCAGATCAGTGTAACCCACCTCAGCATCAGCATCAGGGCGCCCTGCACTGCTCTCTATAGTTTCAGCATCACCATCCAACTGCCTGCACAGCTCTTCAGAGGAGTTCTGTGCTTTCAGAAGCTCCTTATTGAGAAAACACACAAATATCAATGACTACCTGTTATGTTTGTTTGGGGATCGCAACTTTGTAAGATTTATGAAAGCATAATTGGCTAACCTCTAGTTCAGCATCACCTACTGAAAAACTATCAAAGTCTTCAGGGACCTTCAGGGAAAAACCAGCTGGTCTCTGATAAATGCTGACAACCTCGTCTGTCTTGCACTGTAACGTTAATAAGACATTTTAAATAAAGTTGTGTAACTTTTCAATGTGTTCTCGTCAGTTAGCAGACTGACAGATTTTCGGAAGAAAGAAAACACATCTTACTGTTGAAAAATCAAAGTCGATAGTCGGTATATGTGGTTTGACTTTCTCCACAATTGAATTCCAACACGAAGAAGGATTTAAATCCATTTTAAAGAAGTCTACGAGAAGAACCAAATAGTTGTCGTAAATTTACCGGCCGCAGGTAAAGACTTGACGCTTCTGGGTTACCTCGGAAACGAGAAACTTCGGGTCACGTGTGCTTCGTCAACGGCGTTGCGTTCAGGGGCTGTCGGACATATCGCCACAGTGAAGACAGGTTTGTCTGACGTTTCTAAGTTTCAAGCTTTTCTTTTTTTTTTTTTTTTAAAGGTAATTATTTCCCAACAGTCTGTCTAGCTCAGTCACAATCCAGTTAATAAAAAAAGTAACCAAAGGCTTAGAGCTTTTTTCTAAGTTTGCTGGTTTTTATAATCCTTAATTAATCCTTAATTGCTTTCCTAACTTTCACCTTTTTCTCGTTTCAAATCACAGGCCTATGCCAGAATTTTAAAACGTTTTTTTTTTCTAGCATTCTCATAATAATAATAATAATAAT
>NW_007578924.1:180048-191595 GCF_000690725.1 Stegastes partitus
GGGGCCTTCAAAAGAAACAATATTATTAAAAGAAGAAGAAAAACTTGAAAATGCATCACATTTCAATCTGTTTTTATTAAATATCTCCAACAGACCCATCTACATATCAAGCAGCTTCACCTAGGAGCTAAAAATCAGATCTTTACAGTTCATCATACATTCTAATATTACCATAAACTAAATTGTCACAAAGCATTTGTTGTGAATTTGTTCTGTCTCTTTTCTGAAGTGTTGAAAGCTAACCAACTGTTATTACCTTCTAGTACAATTACATACTAACATTTTAACATAACTCCATAAAGCTGAAGCAAAGAAATATGGGTTGGTTGGTCTTTTCTTTTAAGAAAACTCTGCACAATCCCAGATATTTACATTTTCTCTAAAGGCTTCAGAAGGCAACAATTTATCTGTCAATAGTTGTTGTGAAATATCCTGAAATGTGTCTATATTACAATTTTAATGTTGAAATCAAACTGACTTTTTTTTTTGTTTCTGAATCGTGTCCCAAACATGTCTGTTTGTGTCTGTTCAGCAGCTTTGAAATAGTTCATTATCCACGTCCCGCAGGTCTTGACCAGCTAGACGTGATGGGCTGGTGCATGTGATGTTGTTGTATATGGTGATAGTTGTGTCGGGTTCTTCACCCTCCGCGTGGGTTTCCACTCGTCGAGGTATCACCAGTGGGTTTCTCAAGCTGTAGTTTCTGAGTGGGAGGGCGCTGCAATCACATCTCCACCGGTTTCCAGACAGCAAAAGTTTTTCCATACCGTCGGAGAAATCAGGGACTAAATTCGTCATGGCGTTCGCTCTCAGGTCCAGATAGCGCAGCCTCGGAAGCAGCTGCTTTGTGCCGTTCTGCAAAAACTGTCGGCAATCATTGTTGGACAACAGCAAGTACTCCAAATTCTTGAGGCCAGAGAATGTGTGGGTCGTGAGAACCTCCAGCTTGTTGAAACTCAAATCCAGTCCCAATAGGCCGACCAGGTCTACAAAGCTCTGATATTCCACCACAGAGATATTGTTGTGTTGCAAGAAAAGCCTCCGTAAACCAGACAGTCCAGTGAAAGCTTGGGCTGTGATCCTTGTTAGGCAACCTCTGTCCAAATGCAGGCTGTGCAGCTTTGACAGACCTTTGAACACCTGGTCTGGCAGACTGTGGAAGCAGCTTCCAGACAGGTTGATGACAGCCAGATGAGAGAGGCCCGTGAAGCTGCCCACTTGTGCCTCCTGCACTTGGTTGTGTTCTAGCTCCAGGACCTCCAGATGACCGAGCCCTTCAAAGATTCTCTCCCCCAGAGCTCGAATCCTGTTGTAACTGAGTCGTAATTCTTCCAAGTATTGAAGATCGCGGAAGGTCCTGGGTCTAATTCCAGTGATGGAGTTGTTGGAAAGACGTAGTACATGAAGACTGTGCAGGCCCAAGAAAGTGTCGTCATGCAGAGAAGTCAGTTTGTTGTTTGTCAGATCCAGCCATCTGAGTGACTTCATGCCTACAAAAGCTCTCGGTACCACCGTCACAATCTGATTCTGGGCCAAGTAAAGCTTTTGCAGCTTAGTGAGTTTAACAAACACATTAGCTTTGATGACCTTCAGATAATTTCCAGTCAGATCCAACTCTTTTAGCTCGACAAGATTTTGGAAGAGCTGCGGCTGCAAGTAAGCAAGTCTGTTCCCGGCGAGAATGAGCTCTCGTAGGCCTTGCAGGTCATGGAAAGCTGTTTCTGGCAAGACTGTTAGTGAGTTCCACCCGAGGTTGAGAAGCCACATGTGGGAGAGTCCTGCAAACAGTCTTTCCTCAATGCGGCTGAGCTGGTTGTTATGCAGACTAAGTGAAGCGAGGTTAGGCGTATTCTGGAAGATTGTACCTGGTAACACCCGGAGACGGTTTCGCTCAAGGTGAATGTGTGCAAGCGACCGAAGGCCTTTAAGAGCCTGAGGGTCGAGTGTCATCAGCTGACCACTCTGCAGATTTAAAAAGTCCAGGTTGGTAAGATCCCTGAAAGACGCTGCTGGGAGGGAGGTGAACAGGTTGCCGTCCAGCCAGAGAGAATGGGTGGATGGTGGCATATCAGTTGGTACTTGTGTGAAGTTACGAGCGCTGCAGTACATGTTGAGCTCCAAGCTGTAGTCATCGTGCAGACAGGTGCACGCTTTAGAACAGGGAATGGGTTCCTCAGTCACCTTCTCTCCTGCTGTGTCTGGGTCTGGCAACACCAGTGATATCCCCAGTACCCATACTACCAACAGCACAAAGGTTTGCATACCAGCTGTGGAAGGAATATTGACATAAAAAGATAAATACTCTCTACATTCAACTCAGAATACAAAATGCAGCTAAAACAGGAAACCTTCCTATTTATTTGATTTTTAAATTACATTTTCAGCTCTAAATCTTAAATGCCAAATTAGATTGCTTACCGTCAGTCTCAGAGGTCTCACTTTAGGGTGTTCAGGCTGTGGAATACTGAATGACTGACCCTTGTGCAATTGTTTGTATACTGAATGGAAACTCTGCCAAGCCCCCAAACCTTTTTTTTTAAAGTCGTGCACTGAATGTGTACTATTAACCCATTCAGTTCCATCAGATTTCTCTGTAAAGTAGGGAGTTTTCATGTTCTGAACCTTTTTCTCAGAGTTTATATTTCCTTGGCTGCCTATCACCAACATCAGTGCCTGATTCTGTGCCATAATCTGAAGTCCTTAATGACTGCACGTTTACATAGTGTATAAAATAAGAAGATATTTAATTTGCTTCAGTAAGATGTTAACTGTACTGAACTTCAATTCTAAGTGTAGTATTGTTTATACAGATACATCAGTTACTCCTAACTGTTCTCGTATATACTTCATTATCAGTGCAAAAAAAGGCTTTAAGATTTAGTGGCCTTTGGTGTTTACTAAAGTCAGGGTCCTGTCACTGAGTGCGTTTACTGTAGATTTAACTGATATACAGTGGAAAAGAGATAAGATGAACCCAGTGCACTTGACCCTTGACTGAATTTATTACTTTATCCTTTATTTTTTTTCTAGCTATACTTAACCCTTGATCAAGAAAGCATTTGACAAGAGGTAATGTGACACAATCTATCAAGCTATCAAGTGTATACTTGATATCAAATATTGATTTAATCTTCCCTCTTGCCTTCATGTTATGTTTGAATAAAATCAACCGTACACACCCATCTGCATAACAACTGCATGTATTGGACGCTTCAGAGAAGCTGTAACCCCTGTGCCATTGCTACTTCTTGTACTCAGTTCACAGGGCAGAATGAGTTCAGTTTCAGAGGTCCATTTCCTAATCACATCTGTGATTGTAATGACTAACTTTCTGTTTACTCTTTTTCTTGGTATCTCAGTTCTTTAGCCAACCATGAACTGGTCATGCTCGAAAGGACAACAAAATCCAGATAGTACTGTGTGCTCGCACATAAATTTCATTGATTGCTTTGCCAACAATGTATTCATCAAACTACGAAGAAACATTATGTTAACCATATGCGCTAGGTTTCTAATGTCAAATCAGATCTGCTCCACTGATGCTCTGAATAAATAGACAAAGTGTTATCTGATAAGTGGGGAATGTGAGGCACAGCACTTTCTTAGGTTCGATTAAGCTACACTAGATTTACTTACAGTTTCATTACTTTGCCAGTATTTTCGATTTATACAAGAGTGATGATCTTTTTAAAATTTTTTTTAAGGAGTATTCCAATTCAGATTTAAGACGCATGCCTCTGAATTACAGGTTTATTTCCATTTAATGTTAAATGGAAAGAAACCCGTGTTGTGTGTATTTTTAATGGCCTGTGAAATTTGTCACATTAAATTATCACGTGTCCTCACTGAAACCTTTCTTAATTTGCACATAATCTCAGTGAAAGCTGTGAGCTGCACTGAGGAAGCTGTAGAGTCTAATGAATTGTAATTTTTATTTCTCTTGCCAGTAGAGAGCACTGCTGGTTTGTTGTCACATCTTGGTCCAGCAGTTTGGTGCGTCCTATTCCTGTAAATGGATCTCTGAAGCTGCTAAACAAACCTGTAGTTTAATGCTTTAAAGAATCTGAACAGCAGTGATAAGCAGGTGATTTTCACCAATCATATACTGAGTTCATGTTAGTTAACACTATGCAGATTCTTCTTTGGGGACAGCTTATAGGCTGCAGTACACCAGCAAAATGGAGTTTGGCTTTATTTTTTGTTTCATAGAATGAATATCAAATAATTTAACATACAGGGAAGTAAGTAGTTTGACTGCTGTGTCAGTCCAAAAAAATGGAAATAAAAAGTCATGCAGAATGGCTGCCATCGTGAGTTGTTTCATGATTGTTGCTCCCCTGACAAACACCTCTAATTGGCTCATTCCCCGGCACTCAAGCAGACACAAAGGTTTCCAGCTCCTTGTCGGTTGCTGTGGGCTCCCTGAGTGGAGGCGAGGAGTCCTAATAGTGAGTGGCAGAGCCTGCTGCTGTGGCTGTAAATTTTCGACTGGGCTGCGCTTTGCTTCTGGAAGGATAATTTTCTCAAATAATTCCGTATAAATTTTGTGCTTCCTCAGCAGCGGAGAACAGGCCCGAGAGGCGCGATGTCAATCTAAATTGGATGGATGCATGCTGATCAGTGTCAAAACTCACACACACACACACACCCTCCTTCACTCTGCTGCTCTACAAATAAATGTCAGGACACTCTCAACGTGTGCTGCCAAGGAAGCCCATTACAGATATTTAGGATCCACTGAAATATAAACAGTATGTGATGAGACCTGAGATTTATGTAGTTGGGTTACAGTTCATGTTTATGTTTTTTTTCTTTATTATATATATATGTGTATATTAGATTAAAATCAAAATTGTTTTATAGAGATTAGATCAATTATTTACTCATCTTCAACTTAATCTTTATTGTTCACAAGGGAAAACTTTTCTGACATACAGGTTAAACACAGAACGCCCAACATAAAACATGATGAAAAAAAGTGCACACAAATGCAAGCTCAAAACATCACACATCAGTGAAAATATAACAGAAAACCTGAGGTATTTACAGCCCTTTTAGCCTTATATTCAAAACAACATTACCATAATCTACTGGTAACAACAGGACCTGTGATTTTTGTCCATCTGTAACTGGAATAATAAATGATAAACTCACAAAAAAAAAAAAATCCAAGTTTATTTTGGAGCGAGTGGTTCCTTTATTGTAGTCAAACAAACGAAACTCTCTCATTATACTCATTAAAAGCATGACTATGACTTCTTCTTTTTTTTTATTGAATAGGTTGGTATCCAAATATTTGAATACAATTTACGGTCAGAGCTGATTCACCTTTGAAACCATACAACTTTCCCTGCCGCCCTGTCAAACATAAAACCCAGTGTGATAAACCGGCACTAAAAAAGATCTACTAAGGCATTACCTATTGTGCTTTTGTCAAGCAAAGACAGCCAAAACACCGCAGTAAAAATCCCACATGAGCCTCAGATAAGTACATAAAAGCGAGCTGAATGCAGTAAACTGAGCCTCAGGAAGAAATGGCTCTATAATGGAAAAAAGCCCGGCCATAAAGCGACAGATTAGCCCTCCTATGCCGGTGCAGTGGGCCTCTGGATGTGCAAATTGTTGGACCCTCCTGTTGGTCTCATCTGTTGCACAGAACATGGTGCATAGCAGTGCATGGAAGAGTGCCAACAGAATTACTTGCACTTCTGCTGCTTTAACGGGGCCAGAGCATCTCACAAGGAAAAAGGAAGGTTGAAGGTTGCAGCTTTTTTCTTTTTTTTCTTTTTCTTATTCTCTGCTCTGAGCTCAGTGGAGACATTTTATTGACCTAAATTGTTCTCTTTGTCTGGCTTCAAGTGAGAACAATCCAGCTTTCCCAAAATCTTTACTTTCTACTAAAAGACAACAACACTGCCATCCTCTGGCAGATTGCTGGCCCATTATCCCTTCACAGTAATTTAAACCTGAACATAGCAAAACATGTTTTGTCTGACAGAAATGGCTTTAAAACACGAGGTGGTGGTGGTTCAGTGCAGCTTTAAACCTTTTGCCACTTCACCCTTTGACAGCCAGAGACCCTCAACACCCCTGCAGTGGCTATTAATAACACCCGGAGCTCGCAGTCGACTCGCTGCTCTCTAGGAGGAGGGAGAATGTCTTGGCTTTGTCTCGACATCTGGAAGGTGCTGGAACTCAGCCGCTGCTTGTTAATTGATTGTGATCGCTGTGACCGGAGCAAATCATTGCAGCTGATGACCCAATTTAGCCTTTTGATTGAAAAATTTGGATGTGCTGCCAAATTGTATTTGATCCATGTTAAAATATGAGTACACGTGTTTAATACTTAAAAAAATACTTGCAGAATATATAGTGTTGAGTCTAAACATCATACGGTTTAAATGTTTTTCTCAATTTCTGGAGTCTTTTTTTTTGTTTTGTTTTAAACCTGTTACATTTTTACTCACTGCGGGCTCATTCTTCACAGCAAAATATATTCTGGTGCCTCTAAGGAAACAGCACAACCACAGCTGGAAGTGAGGAAATTAAAAAACACTTTTTGGCACATTATAACAAAGGTATGATGCCATCAATCATAAAACAAGAGAAAACTTGTTGATTTAAAATTATAGTTCGCAAAAACTAGAAAAACCTGAAATCAACATTTGTATTATTTTACCAATAATGGAAAAGAAATAGTGCTCTACATACTATAGATGTTTTACTACTTAGACTTGAATTTGTTTCCATACTTATTCTCCTTCTCCTCCTTGCTCTGTGTGAACACAGCCTGCAGTTTGGAGCAGTTTCAAAGGAAACTTTTTCAGTGTGACTGTTGGTCACAGCTGTTGCTGCTTCATAGCTTCTATAAATGGTTTATTTCTGGCAAATGTTTTAATGAGCCATGAAGGATAAAGTGCTTTTGATTTAATTTCACCAATGTAAGTTTAAATTTGGTTAGTTTTCCTGATAGAACTGCACATCACACATCATTTGTGAAAGGACCTTCAGAAAGTTAAAAAAGCATATGATTCGCTCTGTGTTTAAAGTTTCTGGTTTTAAAAAATGTTGTTGAATTTTTTTTCAAAGAAGACGTGCATTTTAAACCTGCTGGTAAGGTTTAGAGCACAGGTGTCGAATCCTGGTCCTCGAGGGCCGCAATCCTGCATGTTTTAGATGTTTCCTTCTTCCAACACACCTGATTCAAATGATCAGGATCGTTATCAGGCTTCTGCAGAGCTTAAGGATGAGCTGATCATTTGAATCAGGTGTGTTGGAAGAGGGAAGCAACATGCAGGACAGGGGCTCTGGAGGACCAGGATTCGACACCCCTGGTTTAGAGGGTTAAGAAAAACGTAGAAATGTGGAGTTTTAGAGTTTCTAAACACCCCCTGCAGTACAAATCAAGTTTTTTTAGCATCCATATGATATTTTTTAATATGTTTTTTGAAACATGTTGAGGTTAACTGGTGATTCTAAATTGTCCGTAGGTGTGAATGTGAGTGTGCTTGGTTGTCTGTCTCTAAGTGTAACCCTGTGATAGACTGGTGACCTGTCCAGGGTGTCCCCTGCCTTCACCCTGAGTAAGGCCATACATACTGGTTGGGTTTTTTATTCACCAACTTACCAAAGCATCTTACTTAAGACTCAATTGGCTGGAACAAGACCAACTTTTACTCTTTCAGGAAGTCACTGCTCCACATCTCGTGCTCCTTATCCGTTCTCACACATTTCTCACTGGTAATATAGAGCAGACTTTCAATAGCATGTACGCCTTTCGAGTTTTCCTTTAAACCGATGCCGACTGTAGTAACCGACTACAACTGCCAATTTGTTGGCTCTCAAAGAAAATATTTTTCCTTATTTAACTTAATTCAAACTTCCTCTGAAACGCTTTCATTTTCTTTTCCTATCATCCTGTCCTCTGAAGGTATGCCCAGAGGATTCACTCACATGGAAGAAACTCTTGACTTTGTTAAATAACCTTGAATGGGCCCAGGCAATGTCAGCGGTGGAAGACAGGTGAGAACGAGAGACGCACACACTCCAAAGTCAGTCTGAATTAGCAGCCAGGAGGAGACCTGGTTCCCTTTCAGCAGAAGAGAGAAAAGCAGCTGATGAATCCCAGAAGAAAGTCAGGAAACCCATAGCCTCGTTTAGGTTTCTCATTTGTTTCTCTAAGCCACATGGCCGTAGCATGACAAGCAAAAGACAGAAAATGTAAAACTTTTACAGGCAGATTTATCCAAAAACCGGGCTGATGAGGTTTGTTATGCATTCTTTTCTTTTCTTTTTGGACTAGTAATGTGTATAAAAACTTCCGCTGCACCTGTGCCCAGGTATACCTTTGCTCTAGTTTTGAAACAGTCTCATCGCCCATCTCCATATATGTGGGTCAAACACAAAAGCATAGCAACGGGCTCAGCTGAGGCAAAGTCACTGAAGCGTCTGTCAAAGTTTTGATGAGTTTCCTTTGTCTAATTTGAGTTGTCAGCTGTTCTGCTTCTTTGCTGCTAGATGTGAGCAGATCTTGTTGTTGGAGCTCAGCTGCCAGCGGTTGCATTTGAAAAGTAGCCGCAGACCTGACGTTGACTTTTTACGCGCAGAAGTGAACTCTAAATCCAGAAGCTTGTCTTGTAGCTGTTCGTCTTTTGTAAGCTTTTTGATATCAGGAAACTGCTCCTTAAATGATGCCAGAAGTTTGCTTTCACTGGGCCGTTCTACGAGTGTGGATCAGCATGTTTATGCACATCACATCAGTTCTCCAAATGACAGTGAAAGAGCCGCCTTTGAAGACTGCTTGTCAGAATTGAGCGTAATCTTCTTTGCATCCCCCTTCAGATAATCACTTTTTTTTTTAACTTCAACTGCATAAAGAAATGTGTGCTATGTCTCTTTAGTACTCATGTCCTTTTCATTGCAATATAAAACATATGAAGTGATGGTAAATAATGATGAAACTGTTGCAAATGAAGTTACATTTACTAGATCAGCTGTCAAACCAGAGTAAGAACCGTTCACACGTGGCAGCATCCTGCCTCCGCCCCTGACATTTCTTCACATTTCTTTCTGACAATAGCTATACCTTCAGTTTGTTTCTCACAACACCAAGCAGCCTTGACAAATACACTCAATTCCTTGAACACAATTCATTACTCTCAACAAGAATAGCGTGATGTTTCCGTTGCCACCTTTTTAAACCGATTCAAAAATAGACTGAATCTGAGACTTTAGTTTGCTGTCATTGTTCCCTGTTGTCTGGAATTTATACATAGCGTGCAGTATTGTATGAAAGTGTATACTTCTATGCTGTTTACTCATCTTTTGCATGCGTTTGTCATGCCACGTTGCTTGACAGCTTTATCTGTTTTCCTCTCTGTGAGGTCAAAAGTCACAGGCTTTGTTATTATGATAAAGACATGTATTGACTGCTGAGGGCAGCAGCCAGGGGTTGTGCACAAAGAATCTTTCCTTCTAGTTCTGAGATGTTGCGTTTTCAGGGAGCGCTCATTTCTCCCTGTAGCCCAGTAAAATCATTACTAGAAGAATAATTTCAGGCTTGTAAAACGGCATATAAATCCCACACAGCAACCCCACCGAGAACCGTCATTCAAAGCTTTTGTTCCAGTTCATGTAAATCCACCCCAGTTCCTCAGAAGCTTTTATTCTAAAGTGACCTTTCTGTCCATCATAAATATGCAGGTAAAAATGTGTGCCGTTGCAAGGTGATAAAAACGTGTGTGTGTGTGTGTGTGTTACCAACCTGTAGCCCACGGCTCCTGCTCCACATTTAGGGCAGTAGAGTGAATTATGTGGATGGAAGTGTAGGTCAATAATAAAAAATAACACCGCGCCTGTGGGATGAAGGGAATATTTTAATAGTTCCTTTTCTTAGACGGGGATTGTAGCACACATATCACTTTAGCAAGGCTTTATAGTAAAGCCGCAGCTCTTGTTTGGTGATGGAGAGACTGCACAACGCCACGGGCTATTGTGTACAACCAAAACTGTCCTCTCTTTAGCTTTATTTGGAACTTTAATAACTGAGCCTCAGCAGCTGAACAAAGCAACATTTTTTTTTTACCCTCGTGAATCTGCATGACAAAATATTTTTATATCCACAGCTACCCAAACAAAGATTGTTCCAGGATTTCTTATGAGCAAAAAGCTCTAAAAGCTTCTAAAAGCCGAAGGAGGATGTTCACATTCTTAGAAACTAACAACACGCTCTTCCGTTTTGTCTGTTTTTACTTTTACAATCAGTATTCGCCGGAGATGGTGCATAAATGAATTATTTACTAGTCCGACAGTAGTTTTCGCTGTGGAGGAGCTCGTTTTGGCTGACAACAGTGGTCCTGTTTCTGCCTTTTAAATATTGGCAACTGCTACGTTCCTCTGGAGAAATATGAGGCTGCTTCATTCCACTTCTTTCTCAGGCTGTAATCTTCACAGTTTTGTTGCTCTCTTGACTGAGAATGGCAACAGGCTGGTGTCAGTTATTTTTAATGAATAGCGTAAGGTTGTTGTTTTCTCCCGCACATTTAATTTACATGCAGAAAAAAATTGTTTTTGTTGTGTTTTTAGCACTTAGGAATGGATTTATTTTTGCTAGTGGGAGTCAAAACTTTTCTCCCAACAGCAGTATAAGGCTATTTGTGGTTTCAAATCCAAGTTTCACAAATGCTTTTTTGCCGTCTTAATCTCAGAAGGTCAGGGACTTCATACTGGTCAGTGTATTTGATGATACGTCACAAAGGACTGTTGAGAGGCTGATAATGCTCTCCAAGAAAGAAATGAGATAAAGAGAAATTATGAGCCATACGTGTGACCTGAATGAACCGTCACCACCGAATGAATGAAAAAGCGAGTGATGTGAAAATGAATGGAATTAAATTAATTTCTGTCTCTTAGGGAAAAAAAAAAAAAAAGTTGGCTGAGCAGAAGTAGTAAAACACAAGCAGACAAATGACCCCTCTAATAAAACACAATACTGTATGTGTTTAATTTTCTTGTGACCCTGAAGGTTCCCAACCAAGTATTTGAAAGCCACTGAGCTTTATTAAACCAAACCTGATTGTACATTTTGTCAGCTTGCTGTCTGCTTTCACGCCCTCCTCTCCATGACATTCCTTGATTAACTGTGGTCATACTAAGAGCTCCAATCTCCACAGTGCCTGTCGCTTTCCCGTTTCAGCTTCACCCTCAGTGAGGGGTTTATGGCATCATTTCACATTTACATCCCTGCAAGACTCCTTCTGAGGGACTTCATTCAGCTTCTGGTGATTGGAATCAAAGCCACATTGGAGGAGAGATTTTGGGGTGACTTGCAAAATGGAGACACTTAAATAGTTTAATATTTCCAACAGCCAAAGCATGACAGGTTCCACTTTGCTTTCAGAACTGACTTGATTTGCTCTTGTTTCTATATTGATAGTTAAACTATCCTCATAGAAATTACTTTTGTCAAGCTTTGTATTAAGCAACAAGCCTCTTCTGAAGTTAGAAACAACCTTCTGTTGTCAGTAGATGACATGTGAGCATAAACTA
>NW_007578924.1:192187-218092 GCF_000690725.1 Stegastes partitus
CCTGCCTTCACCCTAAGTCAGCTGGGATAGACTCCAGCCCCCCACGACCCTAGTGAGGACTGAGCGGTGTATAGATAATGGATGGATGGATGTTTACCCAACCAATGTAGTCAGTTTGTTTCCTTACAAAACTTTGCACACATACAAACAAACAAAGACTCTTAACTTTCTCTTCGGCAGCCAAGTTTTCCTACCAACTATCCATAAATCCAGAACAGATGATTCCCTGTGGAGCACTATGTGTCTATGTGAACCAACATGTAGGCTAAAACAAGACTTTATTTTGAAGGAATGCAGGACTGATGGAGGGGACTGAATAATGCAAATCACTATAATATGGTAAAACAATTTGATAAAAGTGAGAGTTGTGCAGTGGCGGTACCTTGAAGGTAATCAGAGTATCTGAACAGTGGCTGTCCCGAAATAACACAATGACCTTTCTCTCTGCCTTGAGCAGGAGGAAAGTCTTCCCCGAGTCTCTGTGTGTGCTGTGGAGGCATCTCTCAGAGGAGCGCCACATTTCTAATCTCTGTCTGCCTCCTTTCACAAACTCTCAGATTTTGCTCCAAGCTGCTTCGTTTTGCTTTTGTGGCAGCACAATAATCTAGGCTATGTTTCTGCGCATTGGCTTGGAGTCTGGATTAATTTGGAGCATTGACAGCTTACTTTGGCCCTACTGGTGTCTATTTATGTGACAGAAATGTCTCCCTTTTATTAACCATCTCGCTCGACTGCAGCACAGTGGAAATTCTGACCATTTTATAAAAGCTCCTCTGCTTTCAGAGAGTTTAAACCATACGTCAGTCAGGGTTTATACAGAATGTTTTTGTTCATTCAATTTTTCTGGTTCCAAGCAGCATAACAGACTTTCTTTCCTTCTTCTTTGTATGAATCTGTCACTTTAACACCCCACAACCATAAAGCTTTGTTTTTTTTAAAGCAGCATTGTATAAAATCGACACATAATTAAAATGCAATGTTTCTTAAAATCCCTCAGGACTCCACTTACATCTAACCAAAGAACCATTTGACTGTTGCTAACCGACGCCCCATTGTGTGTGTTTCAATACCACAACCACAGTCGGATAATGTGATCTCCCTCATTATCTTACAGCGCGACTCAAGTGGGGAAGTTATCGCCTGTTTGTTCAATAAGCATCAGCTCGCGTCAGGATGCATCCGTAGCGGAATCTGCAGCCTGTCGAGTTTTTCATGTCACTGACTGAGAAATCTCGCCAGCTTGTCATTTGAAGCTTCTCGCTGGGCTTCTGTTTTCATTGCAGTCATGGGGAACAAAACCTTGGCATGGTCCTTTTCTGTTTGTTGTATGCATGAAAGAAAATGTCTAATTGTATATAATGCACTAGATGATGGAATGAAAGTGATTCTACAGGCAGGAGGACTCGAATAAGTCTTTTCAGGGAGGTACATTCAACTTAGATTTGGCAAATTCATGCAGCCAATAAAAACATCCTTGCCGGTGGCTGCGCTGGCAGAGAGGTCTTCCACACAAAATCCATTAATGGTGTGATTAGCATTCTTACAATTTGGGGCTTTTGTCTGCTTTTAATTCAGGTGTTCAGGTGGCCTGTCGTCAGGTAGATTGATAGGAATGTCGGAAATTATTAGAGGCAATGTTGCAGTCAAGATACTGAGTGTGAATTTGCGGCTCAGACTTGTTTAAACAGATGCTGATGTCCCGATAGCATAATTCTAATGAGTTATGAGCTTTGTTTGGTCCTTCATTGTCTTATTTTTCCAGCCAATAGGCACACGAATGAGCATTTCTGTATAAAAATTGCTCAAAACTTTAAATTCAAGGCAGATTATAATAGTTAGAATGATTAAGCCGAAGGAAATTCAACAAAAAATATCTTTGCAAGAAACTGCAACTTATTTTGACAATGCTGCACAACAATTTCGATCATTTTTGATCATTTGAGGGATTCAAATTAGTACCAAACCATGGTTTTTTCCATTTTTAAGCCACTGGGGAAGCACAAATAGCAGGTTTGTTCATTTGAACCGCTGCCTGTCTGCTTCTCTGCTGGTCTTTCTGCTCAAATGTGAGTGTTAAACTGTAGTTTGGAGCAAAAGCTATTTTCCCAAAGATCCAGGGGCTATTTCTCAATATTACATGGCTGGGCTTCTTGTCGGTGTAAATAATTGCTTAAAAAAAACAAAAAATTAAAAAGAAGAAAGCTGTCACAACACATGGAAGGAGCTTTTATGTAAGGAAAGATAAATGCATGCAGTAGTTCCCAGAGGTTTCTCTGAACTAACACCTGTGGCACACTTAATTTTTTACTCTAGTGCACTTGTCAGTATGTAAATCCGAAATAACAGTTTTTCAATGTACTTTCCCCCCATGGATTGACTGCTACTTCATGTGAAGAATACAATTTAGTGTTATCACATGTGTGAAAAATCATGCTGCTTTTTTTTTTTGCTGTAGGATCAAGACTTTCCACAGACCAGATACATGGCTGTGCCCCTCCATCTGACTGAACTGGGTTATTGTGCTGATTTAATTTCCAGAGGGAACCATCCTGGTGGTAGGAAACATGATTTGCTAATTAACAAAAATGTCTCCTGGCATTTTCAAGAAAATGACAGTGCTCCCAGAGGCTTGTTGGAGCGGAAGTTTTGATAGAAAGTACGGCTGTAAACAGGAGTAATCTGCAGTAACAAGTGCAAAATGGATTGAATTCTCCGACAAACATGGAGCGAAAAGAAATGTGATCCAAATATGCCCTCAATCAACTCTCCGCAGTGCTCCTCCAGTGTGGAACAATTTCCAGTGATTGAGGTATTTCAGGAGCGTTTGAATTCTTGTGCAACAGAACTTCCTCCTTTCATTTTCTGATTTATGTAATTTCATTGTTGTGCTTTTCGGTGTTTATTGCCCTTTTATTTAATCATGCAGTTCATTTATCCACAAGAGGCGAGCGTCACACTTTCCATAAAGTGCATTAGCACTTGGCTGAGTCGATTAAGCTCCTTCACTTATGCAGGCCTTGACAGATGAGCATGCATTGAGTGTTTCACATGAGACTAAGTGAGGTGGCGTTTAGGAAATCAATGTACACAGAACCCAGTGAGGGTTAATGGGAGGCTGTAGCCACCTGATATTTGTACTTGAACAACCTTTACAGCACAAACTGTTGTATGAAAACTTTACTGATCCAAAGCTTTTATTTGATCTGCAATAATTTAACAATCAAATACAGATATGTGAAAATCAACTGCAGCAAAAACAAAGTTTTCTGAATTGGAAAAGTCATCAGTCTTAGTAACACTGAACACCGAAGCCAACAAGTGCAGCTTAGCAGAAACGCTGTTACATCGTTAACTGCTGCATGTTGCTGCTCAGAAGAGCAACTGAACTGTCGGCCTAATTTGAAAGTAATTCCACTGAGGGATACAGTCTGGTTTCACTGGGAGTAAAGGCGGCAAATCAACCAGGTCAACTTATACAATCACAACCATCAACAAGAAATGAGGATGTGGCTTAAAGAAAGGTTGAGAATGAGACAGAGTTATTTAAAAAATAGTTTTAATGTCGACAGTATGAGATTTCACTTTTTTTTTTTGTTACAGCTGGAGCACACGAGAACAGAAAGCCCCATAAAATGTGACGTAATATATGGAAGAGGTCCTTGGATCGCAATCAAGTGCTCTGCCAGGGTATGATACCATCTGGTGTGGTGTTGGGGAGGCGTGGGGGGAAAAAATAGAGCCAACTAGATTTAGAATTGAAGTTGTTTTTTTGTCTTTTTAAACTAAGCGCCAAGACTGCTCCAGATAACTTACCGCCATGATGATTAGTTCATTTGCTTTTGTAGTTATGCACTTTTTTAGTGGTCATCCGGCAAACTTTCTTTTTACGTCGAAATAAGGAGGCCAGTCAGTTGAAGAAACCGTTTGCAGAATACAGTTTGCTGACAGTTGCTGCGGAATGATCTGCGACAGGTGTTGATTGCCAAAGACCAGTTCCTTCATTTAAAGAAAAGAAACCATAACTGCTGCATTTTGATGGTGTATCTAAAACATGAAAAGAAGTTGTCTGCATGCACCGTCTTGAAAAAACCTTGCAGAGGCTGTCGCAGAGGTTTTCCACATTTTGAAAATGTTTCATGAACCTTGGACATTTCCAGACTGCATTGGAGCACCACAATGAAGCAAAAATCACTGGCTTTGGCTGCAGTTTCAGATTTATTATGACAAAAGTGCCAATTTAGAGATTCAAGGTTTTTGCAGGAAACTGGCTACATTAATATTTTGCAGCACACACAAACACACAAAAAAAGAATGCATGGAAAACATTTAAATGCTAAGCTCGATAACTTTCCAAGAGCTCTAAACACAGAGGTTGTGAATATATTCAACAGGGGATCTTAAACCAAAGTAAGTTTATACTGTACATAAAGACACGTAACACTCAGAGTAATTAGCTAATCAAATGCATATTCTGATAATGAGAGAAGGGTGATACAAAGAAATGACAGTGAACCGTATTAGACCTTTTTGATTGCAGAGATTTCCTTCACCGAAATATAACATGGCTGCTAGCATTCTTAATACTGGATGTTGCAGTCCAAACATGCATTATACACATGTTTTTAACTGGCAGTATTACAGTAGACATCCATGTGTAGATGCAGTGCACTTATAGTTTAATGACAGTGATTCCAGTATTGTCAATGAAGAAATAGAAGCATTCACAAAACAAGAGAGGTCAGTGGTAGTGACTATACAATATTGTTGGCGTAAATAATAAAAAAAAAAGTTGACCTTTGAGTATCGCGGCAGAGTTCATAGAATCGTAAAATAATCATTGATACGGTTGATTAGTTGTGTGTTAGTTTGATCCACTAGATGTGCATATATTGGAAAACAGTGCAGAAAGTTTGGATGGAAGTCTGTGAGAATATTAACAACTCCTCAAATCCAAAATGGTGCATCCTTTCTGGCCTTGTTTTTCTCAGTTTTCTGAGACTTGAGAAGACATAAATACACCGTTATGCTAGCAGTTCCCACTTCTCACTTGTGTAGCAGCTCCGAGTGCAACCTTGTTTTTCTTCAGATACTCAACCGCATGAGTAAGACTTGCGGGAAGGCGTAAGCGTCCTTTTATACTGCTTGGCTGGGAAATCAGAGCAACAAATTATCACCTGCACCTTAAAATCCTGGCTATTAAAACTATTTTCTGAAGTCCAGTTTTAGTAAGTTTTCACTACTTTTTCCACAGATTCCCAGCAGTCTTGGAACATTTCACCATAGCTCGTATTGTTGTGAGTGGGCCAATCAGCCAAAATCTTGTCCGGATGTATTCAGTGGACCAGTTTATTTATGTAGTAGAAAAACAAAGCTTACTTTGCTTCACTACATTCTTACATTCATTCTGACAGAAGTTAATTAACTGTTAGCCTCCAACAATGAGCAGGTCAACCACCAACACTCTCATTCGGACCAGTTACATTCATTAAATGCAAGATTCGGGACTAAAGTCGCAAAAATAACACACGTGTTTAATTAAAGCCAAGAGGTTCTACGATGATGCAAACTCTGAGCCACCGTCTTCACGCTGAGGATGACTTTTGTTGGGAGCATAATGGATTACTAAGAATAAAACCAATCACCGCTCTAATACCGGGGCTTCACGTACAGTATATTCTAGGATAATCACACATGCTGATACTGGTGAGAGGCACTATTACACCGACACGACACTGGCTGTTAACTCTGCAGCTACTCTCCTACTTATGCATCAACAGGACGTCTGCTGGCAGTGAACTGGCTCTGGATGCGTCTGGAAGCTTTCCTTCCAAATCTACCACATTCACAAAAATTAAACTGACCTTTCTAATGGATCTTAAGTCAACAGTTACACCTTTTACAGACGGATTCCTGTATAGTTTTAGAAATACTGAATGATAGCTTGTGAATCTCACAGAATGGATTGGCATTTTGGAAACAAACCTGAATAAGTTGCACTTTCTGTCTTAAATGAGTACACTTCTTATTTAAGTCGGACTTTTGAGACATGTTGAATGACGATGGAGTGTGAGAGGGTTCATATGGAGAGAATGATGAAATGAGAATGGAAAAAATAAAACAAAATCAGCCCCGACTCTGCGTTTGATCCACCAGCTCTTGAACTGAGGCATCCATTTGTACTCTTCAGCACATCCTGACATTTTTAAACAGTATCTGTGGTCCGGTGACTCATTTCATCAATGCCCATTCAACCGCAGACTACTCGGCTCTTGATTCGATGAATAAGGATTTTTTTTCTTTTTCTCAGTTGGACAATATTTTAATAGAAATTACATAATGTACTTTAATTTTAAGGTCCTTTTTGATTACTCGGTACATACTGACAACAGTGCGTAATGTGTCACATCTCATCACTGTAATATACGAGTTATGTAACTTTAGCAGTTGGATTATATGAACATCACACACGACATGTTCATCACAGTGCCTTGGTGAGGCCCAGTGATTGAGTCTTGTTACGGTACACGTCACCTTTAGATGGTGCTCATCACATACACATATGCACACACTACAGTCCGTGCTGCAGTTACCGTCTCTCCTAAATGCATTTCAAGCTTGATGTTGACAGTCACTCATACTGTCACTTCTGTTTTGCTGTTGGTGACAAAGTACGGCTGTGGAGGGATGTAGCGAGTTGTGTGCAGCTCCTTCTCTATGATGCACAGTTTCTTTGGGCCGTAGCTCTGTCGGAGCCCCAGCGAGTCCTTGCTCTCCCAGGATCTGAGCACCACCGGGCTGGCGGCAGCGTTGGGGCTGTAGCACAGCGACTGGGAGCTGTGGCTCCGGGGGCTTTTGTACTTGTGTCCATTCTGCTTTGTAGACAGCTGTCTGGGAGGGCTGTACGGATTACTGGGCTCCGGCTCCATGTCCACTCCTTCCATGGGGAGGCTGCCCTTGGTAGTCATCTCCATCACTTGTCGACGGTTGCTGTGGAAGCTGTCATTAGCTTTCTCTGCTAACAGATGCATAAACAACAAGATAGTTTTTGTCATTTGCCGTAATTAAATTTTGAGTGGCAACCAAGAACAGTCCAGCCCCCCCACGACCCTAGTGAGGATTAAGCGGTGTATAGATAATGGATGGATAGATGGATGGAACCAAGAACAGACTTAAAATTGTAGTTTTTGTTGTTGTTGTTTTCCCCTATAACATCCAAACAAAAACACTAAGATGACGATTGTGGTCTGAGGGGAAAAAAGGTTTTGAAACTTTCAACTAGAAAAGGAGCTTTTCCAGCACGTATTAAGCTGCTGTTTTAAGATACCAAAGAGTTTTATTAGAAAAGTTTTTTTGTGTATTTCTTTTCCTACTTTAGAAAACGTAGTCAAAGCTTTTCTTTCTCACTTTCAATTCCCCGTGGTGTGCATCTATGTTGACCTCCTGACTTCTTTTTCCCTGTCTTTACTGATACTTTGTGATGTTTTTTGATGCATTATGGCCACCTGACGACTGTATTACATATTTAGTTTGACAAAACCTTGCTTTCTTTGTGTTAGCTGGCTCAACAAAACCTAAAGCCCCAATCAGAGATAATAGATATCCCGACATATTTGCAACCTTTCTATGTTAACCCAGAGGGCTGTACTACGAAGCGAGATTAGTGGTTAGTGGTGGGTTAGCGAGGTATGTTGAGCTTAAAGCCAGAGTTTTCAGTATCATGAAGGTGGCTCTCTTTTAGATAGGTCTCCATGGTAACTTATGCTGTGGAGCTAACCTGGTCGGGAGCAGGCTACGTTCAGAGTTTCAGGTTTAAATCGGCTGGAAAGAGCATCTCCCTTTCACCAGATTGCTTCCTATTATTTATGAGCGATACAGATTCTCAGCTGAGGGAATGTGTTTTATCTGTAAACATGCTGAGTTGTGCGTTACTAATATCGCCGAATGAAGCCGTGTAGTTACAAAATCGCACAGTTGGTGGAGACCATAGATGTGTATAATAAAGGCTAGATGTCTTAAGGCGACATTTCGAACAGGATCACCCTTCACCTCACTCTACACCTCTGACATATATAGCAAACCAAACCGTTTAAAAATTGGTAGAAAACTGAGCAAGTTATGGTAATTTAATAAGTACATGCAACACTACAACACAATGTTATTGTTGAACGAGCGCACCGTGCCAAGATGGCCGCCAGTGTGGCCGTTCGGACGAGACATCTAGCCTTTATTATATATTTCTATGGAGGAGACGGAGACCGAGCGCTCCGCACAGGCAGTACTTGGCTGCTAATGCCAGTTTAGGTTGGCAGTCACAATTCTGTTGCCACCATCAGTGGCGGCGGCGGGGGGTGTGCAGGCTGGTGGCAGGTATGTATCATATACCACCACAACGACCGAATATTTCGATACTTGGATGTTCGGGTCCAGCCCTACTGTAAGCATCACGTTGCCATGGGAACCTAACATCTTAAGATGGTGATGCAGAAATCACATAAATATGTTTCTATGTTTGGCTCTGATTTGCTGTCAAGTCCCTTTACACTGCTGGTACTACAGCTGATAGAACACATAAAATGGATTATTCTATTGGTATTTATTACAGAGAATATTCAATCAGTAACATTCATTTCGCTCTGCTTGGGCTAAAAATTAAAGTGATATCCTGCATTATGGGACAGTGTCAGACCTAAATGCACTTCAATACAATATCATGTTTAAATATATGAAGTGTAAAGTTTATCTTTAATGTTCAGCTGTCAGTTGGAAATAAGTGGCTGCATCAGTAAAATATTATATATTAACACGTTTGACAGTTTTCTACCAGCATTCCTGTCTTGCACGGTCATATTTTTAAAAAAATATATATATATTCCTCATTGTTCTCCATTAAAACAATGTGTTGATTGAAGCAGCTGCACGCAATCGGTTCATATTGTGCAGAAGAAGAGTCACATGTCGCGTTAAACTCCCCTTTTTATGTGAACGCACACAGAGTCTGAAGCAAAAAGTCTTGAGTTGACAAAGAAAATTGATAACCACCTTTGTGATATCCGTAATCTCTGGCTGGGGCTTTAGGTTTTGTCGATTCGGCTTCCACAAAGAAAGCCTGGCTATGTCAAACTTGCTTCGTAGTGCACCCCTCTGGTGTTCTTCACCAGGCTCTGTGCAAGATCACATAAAAAGACTCTTCTTCCATTAAAAAAACTAACCGATGGCATGCTGCCTACTTCGCTCAAGAGCAACAGGCTGTTCTAATGGAGCGCTACAAAGAATATGTTACTATAAATGATGCACAAGAGGAACACTCTGTAAAACTGTTAACTATGTGAGTAAATATATTTATTTTTCCACTCAGTGTGCTCTCAATGCAGACGCTTATTTCTAACATGAAACCTGCACATTAGAGCTGTTTAACTTGTTTACTGAAGATGTTTATTTAAGTGTGACCTTGTTCCACAATGAAGGGTACATGGACCACTATTCTCTGATAAATACACTGATCAATGATCTCATCTATGTTCTATTCGCTGCAGTCTCAGTGGTGTAAAGTGGACTTCAAATCAGGACCAAGGATTTGTTCATTTCCTGCATGTCCAACTGAATGCATTTAGGTTCCCATTGCAAGTTTGCACTTCTGTAACTGCTTCATTCAGTGGCATCAGCTCAACAGGTTTCCAGATATAACATGTTCCTTCAGCTGAGGATCATTTAGAGAATACCGTCAGCAAAAGAACTAGTGAAAGGTTGGCACTTCCTACAGTCGATTTAACTGCAAAACCCTGAACATAACATCCTCCAGAGGCAGGTTAACCATCCCACATAGGTTACCATGGTGATCCAGCAGTTTAAAAGACAGCCAGCTGTGTGACAATGCAAACTCTGGCTAACTAACTAATCTAGCTTCACAGCACAAACCTCAGAGAAGGTGCATTGCTGTTCTGCCTGGTTACTCTTTATAACAAATCTCTGCTTACAAGTCTCAACACAACAGTAAATGTGTATGTATCCTAACACGTTTCTCTCATTTTCTTCTTCTTCCCTGTCTTTGCTGGTACATTGTGAAGTTTCTTGGAACATCACTGCCACCTGTACTATAAGTGATGGAATATTGTGAAACCAATGGTAGGAAAATGTATCATATCAATGTTCAAGTGCATCCTCATGAGCATGCACGGAAGCAAAATAGGGGTTGATTCTTCAGAAATGTGGCTCCGTAGCACCACCAAAGCTTCACATGAGACAGTTTCTGTAATCATCAGGTGTTGCCTCAGTAATTTGTTCGAATTTGAATTTACTCCAATAGTTTCCAAACCAAAAAGTTGCTGTAAATGTCCAAGGAGTTGCACAAAAATATTTCTGATTGACAGTAAATCCAGTAATACGTTCTTGTCGATCTCAATAAAGGGCTGCAAGGTGGCGCAGTTGCCTCGCAGCAAGAAGGTTGCCGGTTCGTGTCCCGGTGGGGGCACCGGAATCTTTCTGCGTGGAGTTTGCATATTCTCCCCATGCAGCGTGGGTTCATGTTGAGGTTAATTGGTGATTCTAAATTGTCCGTAGGTGTGAATGTGAGTGTGCTTGGTTGCCTGTCTCTAAGTGTGGCCCTGGTGACCTGTCCACGGTGTCCCCTGCCTTCACCCTGAGTCAGCTGGGATAGACTCTAGCCCCCCCATGACCCTCGTGAGGATTAAGCGGTGTATAGATAATAGATGGATGGAAAATATAGCAAACACACGTACAGCCTCATTCTACTGACTGCTTGACATCTCTGTGTTATCTCTGTCTTACAACTCTGGTTATGGCTTTGATATTTGCTAGTAGACCACTGCACAGTACATTTTATCTTTTGGCATTTGGTTTGCTATAATCATCTGCTGTAATTTCTTCATAGCAACCACTGTGCTGGGATTTTATGTCCCCAATTAAATGCAGACGATGTGTGAAAACAGTATTTTTATATTTATTTATTTTTTACACTTCAGCACTAATTGAGCCTGAGCACTTGAAGCTACTGGGTTAGCTTTTGTCATTTCCCCCTCTGATTTAAAAAAAAAAAAAAAATGAAATGCCATCTAGATGACCTTTTTTAGTGATCTCTTCTTCAGAAGCACTCTGCTGTACATCTGTATTGTGGATCACACTTGCAGGAATGGAGACGAGAGACAGCGTTAGCGATGAGCAGCATATCCATACAATGACCGCTGCAGTAACACATCCATTATTGGTTGATTAGCACACGTATTGGGGCCACAGAGGATCTTGTGGTTCACCATGTGCAGCGTGTTACATCCCATCACCACGCCGCCACTCATTTGTGTTTTGATTGCTCTTGATTGTCTCCTGTTCCCGGTCTCATTTGCTAAAATTCGCTCCATTTATATTTTCCCTAATGATCAGTTTGTTTGACAGCACTTCAGTGGATTCGCAGCAGAGAAGCTTCAGCTGCTTGTATGAATCACAAAGAGAGCGAGCTGTGATTGGAGCTACTACATGCATGCTGATAGCTGTCATCTCGTCCATGGCCAGGTCTGTCAAACACGGTTAATTGATTCTGGTAGAATCTATAAAAAGACTTCCATCTCACTGTGCTAATGGCATCAAGTGCAAATCTACAAACACCTTCTCTACACACAGTCCGGCTTTGTTTTTGTCTCTGTTCATATTAGAAGTGTCAGAAAAACCAGTCAAAAACACGACTCATTTTTCTCACAAACTTAACATTCTTCACCAGAAATCAATATAGTAAAATAATTACTTCAGACACAATTCTCCAAATGAATCAAAGTCAATTTGTAAATACTAAATACAAGGTTTTAATTTTACAGTGGGACTGTTGTCATCTCTGCGCCGTTAAAAGTGTGTTTGAGCAGTAGTTGAAGTAAAATACAGTTTTATCTTTTTGCTTTCGTAAAGGTACTTTTGTAGATTCTATGACCTTGAAATTACACTTTAAACTTGTATTCTAGTTTTGGTGAAAGTTCAAAAATTAGGTAGGATGAAACTTTATTCATCCCAAAGGAAATTCTGTTTTCAGATAATGCTCAGAAAACAAAATGATGCAACATTAAAAATGCTGTGCCTAGTAGAAAAGCAATGAGATATAAGTACAATACATCACTGAATGTACAAGTGGATAAGCTAAAATAAAACCAGAACAGAAAATAGAAAAACTGAAATGTTCACTGCTCCTTCAGCATTGTTCATTAGACGTCCATGTTCTATTAAAGTTTTCTGCTGCAACTCGACCCATATTTTCTTCCACTTAGGTTACAGAAAAACAATAAAGAACAGCGAGTCTAATGAGAAAATCATGTTTTACATTTTGTATTTGGGTGAAACGAATATTTCAATTGGAAACTTCATGTTGATTTCACTTTAAATTCAGCAATGCACTGCTCCGGTTAGAGGAATCAAATGATTTAAGTCCGTCTAACTTAAACCCTGGGAATTAATATCACTTGTTAACTTTATTCTGAGACATTTCATTTGATTGTGTGTTACCAGTAAAAGCAATTAACTTTCTATTTTCTTTCATTGTAGTTCTGTTATAAAGCTACAGCACAGTGTAGAGTCAGTTCTTGAGTATATGACCTACATTACAAACAACACTTTTATTTGGTAGTAGTTAATTTACTGCCATCACCATCTGCTGGTTGTCATTATTTTAAAAAAGCGCTAAACACATATGACTGTGATAATGGTCATTAAAGAGGTAACAAATTGTTCTATTTACTTATTTTGCGAAGAATTAAAAATAACAATAAAAAGACATTTTTAAAAGAATCATTAAGCACCACATTGGTAAGTGCGTCTATTTTGGTCGTTGCTATTATTTCTTGTTTCAGATGCTGCTTGTACAGACGCTGGCTGCAGACTTTCCAAAATTAGCACATGAGAAGAACAACAAACTTGCGTCTATAAATAATCTGTCAGTTCTCCTCTCTGTTGGCATTGATGGACTATGGATTAACTCACAAGGATTTCTGTCAGCCGGCGATTTGACGGAGATTCAAACCAACTACGTTCCTATTTAAAGCCAAAAGGCAGTTGTGAAGTACATGTCTAAAACGCTGTTATGTAAACAGTTTTCTTGATTCGTCTGAAGCAAATGAAGGAAGAAGGGAAAAAAAAAGCCAAAGTCAGATGTCTTACATAATTTTAATGTTAAACTAAAAAGCGAGGGATGGCAGTGAAGCTTCCTGATGGCTGCAGCTGGCACAATTTTAATAATATGTTTAACACATTAACCACATTTCATTTGACTGGAAATATTTTAGTAAAATTTCCACCTCATTAACTTCTAAATCTGTCCTCTTGCTTACTCATATTACAGATTCTATTGTTTCCAGTTCACTCAATTAGCCTCGACACTCCTTATACGAAGCGGGGAAAGCCTGATTAATTATGCAAGCGGTATTTATAGAGCGTGTAATATGCTACCTAATCAAATGATGAGTTGCAACTGCTTTTTACATCATTATGGTTCCTCGTAAAACTAATTCTTACCCACAGCCTTGAGCGTGGCGTACTTGTTGAGGTCCTTGACGGGGTTCTGTTGTTCATACGGGCTGGTGATCGGTCCCACGGCTGGGTACGGCTGACTTATCAGAGTCGATGCTTGGACCATGTTGTTCATCTGGTTGCTGTCTAAAGGAGGTGAAACACAAGTTGTTAATGCAGACAATGAAAAACAAATTGACCAAATTAAATACATAAGTATGAAACAGAAACAATAAGAACTGACAAATGGCGTCACTCTTTTGTTTCTGTCTTGCGTCGAACTCTTTTATTTTCATTCTTTCTTTAATTTAAGCTTCTTTGCTTCCCTCTAAGCGTCTGTTGCTCAATGTCAGAATACAAATCAGCCTGATGGATGAATGTGAATACACAATAAGTGTTTCTTTAACTTGCTAGTGTCACTTTCCCTTAAGTAGGTTTTTCTGGGGACCCAGCTGGAGAGCCACATGCTCTTTGTAAAACTGTACTAATCCCACAGTAGACATCTGGTAAATTAACGGGTGCACAGCAGATAGACTGGCCCCCTGCCTACTGGCGTGACAGAGAAAACAGATGTTCCGAGTGCTTTCTCCTCGTTTAGATTGGAGGAGATTAGTGGAACGTACCAATTCACAGCCGGCAGCATGAGGACAACTGCTTGTGCTGTGTTATATGTGGATCTGAGTAGAGATATCAACATGTTTGTGGATCAATACTCGATAAGGATAGATTTAATCAGTACTAATCTGTGCTCCTTTAAGATTTTAAATCCACCCTCTTCTGTTATTTGTCATGATGTCGATGGTTTCTTTAAAGGTGGCCTCGGTCAGATGACATGCCAGTGTTGATGCACTGTGAGTCCAGCTTTGATATGAAAATTTAAAAAAAAAAATGTCCATCAGCTCATCAGTGCTATTGTTGATGGATAAAGTTTACAAAGTTTAAAATGTGATGAGTCCATTAGTCCTTGGTCTAGAATGTGTCTGATAAAAACAGATCATTAATACAGAAAATAGGTTAATTAGGCTCTTATTCCCCACTGGTCAGCAAGAAACTTTATTACTGTGCTAATTAATTTGGAAAGTCTCAAATTATCAATGCTGTCTAATGAAATGATGCGGAGGACGGCTTCGACAAAGCGCTTCAACATGCCTTAAAAAAAGAGGGTGGTGTAATGAGCAGGATCACATGTGGAGATGAGTTTAGGTTCCAAAAGTTTGATCGTCGCCACAGTGCTCACTTTATAACAAGCTACTGTTTTACTAAACACCGTATGAAGAAACTTTTAAAAAAAAAAAAAGACTTTCCCATGCACATAGATGTTATTAAACTCATGAAAAATAGCCAAATTCTAGTCTAAAATCAAAACCCTGCATCAGATCAGTCCACGTTAAACTGCCAGCCTCTTTTTCGGAGCTTATTGACCTGTTTCAGTTTCACACAGTTCATTGTAAGTGGGCCACGCACACACACTCTCATTCAGCGGCAGCTTGTTTAACCTGATACTCAAATGAGATCTTCTGCTCCAATTGAACCGATTTAATCACAACAATATTATTAGCACTGCTTTTCAATAAGCCATGGATTTGTGCATATTGTACAGGTATGTTACTACACAGTACAGTATATAGAGCAAATGTATTCCCATGCAGTTTGAGGCAAGCTCATTTCATGGAAAACTGTTGTCCTCATTAGTTAAGCCACCCAGTTAAGCCCAAAATAATTCAGAGCCATGCCAGGGTTTATTTATAGTGAATTTCATTTGACTGATGGGTTTCTGGCTGAAAATGAAATAAACAAGTGGCAAAAAAATAAATAAATGGTGAGACATTGTATTAGAGATATTAATAATGTTTTCTAACTATTTCTCAGTTGTTGTTTTTTTCTGTTACATATTAAATTGCAACAATGTTGAGAATATCCTGCTCCTCTGCTAGATAAGGAAATATGGGAAAATGCAGCCATTCACATATCACCAAACACACATAAAACACTACTTTGAATGAACAAAAACAGAATTTAAATAAAGAATGTAGAATAACAAAGATGCAACTCTCACAGTGCAAGTTAAAGTTGAACGTGACACATAAAGTTAAATGTGCCAAATGCAGAGTTGAACTAACACTTGTGTATCTGATTAGTAGGTCGTGCAGGGAATGTGAAGTTTTCTTCATCACGTTGAGCAGTTTGTGCAACATTCTTCTCTTAACAACCAACTCCAGAGGCTCCAGAGCAGCACAGAGGCAGCCAGTTTTAATGCCACAGCCTCTCATGCTGCAGCCGCAACAGATAGTTGCAAAGAAACCTGCACCTGCAGACTAGTTGAAGAACTGCTGCATCTTGCTGCACACATTAATTAAGGGGCCTAAGCTTTCTCAAGAAATGGAGTCTCCTCTGTCTCCTTCTGTAGACAACCTCAGTGTTACACTTCAAGTCCAAAGTAAATGTCCAGGTAGTTGTAGCTCTCCACCAGCTCCACCTCTTCTCCCAGGATGGAAATGGTATCTTGATGTGATACAGTCGTTTTCCAGCCACTTAGTCAGTTGCAAGCCAAGGCTGAAAGCAAAAAGCCTAATCAGCTTGTCATTAGGGCACATTACTAAGCGAGAGTCGCGCATTGTGGCAGCTCACAAAAGCTGCGCTGCTTTTTAATCAAAAAGCACGAGGAGTTCCACATTGTGAATAATCTCAAAGGGCGTCACGGGGAGCCAAAAGTGACACCTGCACTGGCAACAATGGTAGTGTGAGAGTTTATTCCAATTCAAACACTACCACCAAGGTCAGCCTGATCAATTCTGGTACCAACATCTCAAGGCAGGCACTCCAGCAGGTGCAGAACAAGGCTCGTTTCTATGGATACCAACCAGAAGGGACTCAAGTTCTCCATGACAGCCACACAAAAGCTCACCTAGCCTTTGCAAAAAAATGAAGTTGTTTGGACTCAAGGATGTGGCTTTTTTTTTTTTTTTTTTGGCAAAAAGAAAAAAAGGAGAAGCAGTCAGCCCACAAGAACACCATCCCCACAGTCACACATGGTGGTGGGAATGTAATGCTTTGGAGGCGTGTTTTGTTTTTTGTTTTTTCCAGCCGATGGGTCAGGCAGCCTTGTCAAATTAGAACAAAGGACGACATTAAGATTCTGGAGAAAAACATCAGGCAGCCTGCACAAAAACCTGCCCTGGACTTTCTATTGAGGCAATGTTCCAAAACATACATCCATAAAAGCATGATCAGGATTAGAAGAAACAATTTCAGCATGTTGGAGTGGACGGTTCACACTGGAATCCTGTGGAGAGTCTGTGGAGGAACTGAAGACCAGAATGATGGCATGAAAACCTTCCAAGACTGCTGAAACAGAGGAGTGGTCCAAAATCCTAGTGGAGACATGCAAACGCAAAAGGTGTGGTTGCTGTGGTGGTAAACAACAGCTTTGGCATTGATAACTGAGGATTTTAGACTTTGTGTTTTTAGTAAAAAAATGTTTTGTTGCTTGCTTCTGTGAGTTCCAGCTTATTGGTCAAATAAAACTATCAAAATGTGGCAAGAATATGAATAATTTGGGGGTTAACTGCTGCAGAATGGAATTTAGTCCCGTGAAGTTTTCCTTCAGTTCAGCTCCTCCCATGGAAAATGTCCTCATTAGTTAAGCCACACACTCAGGAGCTAGTTTGTAAGCTTACACCATCTGACTGTTGGCTCATCTGATCCTCCAGTCAAGGTCAAAGTCAGGGTATCCCCATGAAGGCACACACCACCAAAAGTAAATAATTTAAATCGCCATCATGCACTGAATGCTTTGGCCAAACTGTTCTGTTTTGTAATCTTTCTCAGCCCGTGTGTCCGGTGTCCAAAGCTTCCTCTCGAATCACCAAAATCTAAAACGGGAGCAGATTTCACTGCAGTTAATAAATGAGGACAATGCATCTGGTGTTACTCTGCTATTTTCAGGATGCCAAACTGGATTTAAACGGAGGTGCTGATGTATGTAGTTGTTTATCTTCCTCTTTAATGTTTATCTGACTCTGTGTTGACTGAGTGTCAGTTGCGCTTGTACCGTTGTCAAAGTCGCAGCTTTTGTGTCAGCTGCTGGAAGAAAGTAGGCCACTTCTGGGGACTTGTAAGGTTAAAGACTCCGTGGTTGTTGCGGGAAATAAGCGAGTTAACACTCCAGACACAGACACCTCCCTGGAACTCATAAAAGATTTAGGAGAGTATTTTGGGAGCTGTATGCCCCGAAATAAATGGTACAAGGAGAAAGGCGCTCTTATTTACAGGCAGCCTACTTTCAAGTTGAAAATATTGTTTTCTCTCTGAGTCAATATCTTCCCATTTCTGTCAGACTTAAATCTGTAACATCAAGCTGTGAGTTTATATTCTAAGTTTACATAATGGCTCATTTATAGTTGAGCATAGTTATTCTAAAAAGTATTATTTCAATTACTTGATCAAATTGGTTTTATTATTCAGACATATTACGTTATTAAATAGGTGAGGATAAACTTTTCTGTTTGTATAACACTTTGTACAAATGTGTAAATTAGACGTTCAAACGAAAACTTCACTGAAAATAACACTTTATGCTGGAGCTCACACAATTTTTATGGAATCATTTTAACATGATTGCTAAGTACAGCACTGTGGAAAAGTTTTTAGGCACTACAGGTGTTTTCATCCATCAGGTCATACGATCGGGGAAGTATCCGATCGCTGCTGGATTGATTCTGCAGCATGACAACGGCCCCAAACGTGCAGCAGACTCCCACCGCAGATGGTCTGAGCCTCCGCAAAGCTCTGAGCTCAACATCATGGAATCAGTCTGGGATCACACGAAGAGACAGAAGCAATTAAGAAAGACGGCATCCACACAAGAACCGTGGCGAGTTCTCTCACTTCCTCGGAGCAGCCCAACCTGCCAAATACCTTGAAAAATGGTGCACAAGCCTCCTGAGGAGAACAGCTGGTGGTTTAAAAGGAAACTAATATTCATTGGCTTGCCTGTTTACTGCACCGCTGTGTGAATCAATGAAGGAACAAAAACTATTGATTGCATTTTTAAATAGATTCCTGCTGTATATGTAAGTTGATGTTTTGTTTGTTTGTTTTTCAAACTTTCAGACGCCCCGGACAGAACACTCCCATAGCCTATAGGATGTGCTCTAACTGTTTATTTCAACGACTTGAAATAATGAGATTGAACAGAGAACAATGGAGCTGCCTGCTAAGAGGATGTAGATGTAGAAAGGACAAATTCAGTTTGGTTTTGCATATTACATACTAATTGATATACTTTTTTTTAAGCTAAGTATTAGCAAAAAAACCCAAACAAACCACACTATGCTTGGCAAACACTGCACATCATCCCAAACACAGTCTCCACTGTAAAGCATGGTGGTGGCAGCATCATGATGTGAGGCAGCAGGCCGCCAATCCAACTGAGATTTGTGGCTTAACTTGAAAAAGGCTGTTCACTCATGACCCCTGTGTAGCCTGACAGAGCTTAAGCACTTCTGCAAAGGAGAATGAGGTAAAATTGCAGTGTGAGGCTGATTGAAACTAATCCACACAGGCTCAATGTTGTAATTGCAGCCAAACGTACATCTATTAAATACTGACTAGAAGAGAGTGAATCACTTATTTTACATGTTGTGTTTTCAATAAATTGACATGGCTTTGTAGGAACGGGTTTTCACTTTGGCATGAAATAGGCTTTTTTTGTGTAAATTCTTGTCAAACAAGCCAGATTAAATTGTTTCTGTGTTGAAAAGAAATTGAAGAAGAAACTCCCAAGGCGGCTAAATACTTTTTTATAGGCACTGTGAGTACAGAAATGGACAATACAGCCATGTATACAACCATGCGTGGTACATTTTGTATATTGGCTAAGTTGTTGTATATTGATTAAGGAAGCACCTCCAGTGTTTGCATACCTAATAAACAATTGTGACAGAGGACATTAAGTATAAACCATAGTATCATATATTTAGCACATCACTGCTGTGCCTTTTGTGAATCAATGGGAAAAAAACTTGTATTTGAATACCATGTCTAAAGTATTGCATACAACTGCCGAGCAAACACACAGTATGTCATCATGTGTCTCTCTCTAATTACTTCAACTTGACTAATATTCTGTAATTGGAGAGAAAAAAAATAGTTTTAATCATAATGCATTCGTTTTTGTTTTTGAGTAAACTAGTTTCTCTACAGTAGACACACAATTTCTGTAAAATATAATAGCCTGTGTTGCTTTAGAAGAACCTTTTCTAAATGACTGTCTCATCTTGTTAGCTATGGATCATGCATCATGATGGCATACGCCGTAGAAATAAATTCAGGGTGAGACGACTTTTAGTTTGATTTTAGAGGAAAGCATTATTCAAAATGCAGATAAACATGGAACGTGCAATTCAACCCCCAGCACCTTCCAAGTAATTGTTTATCTTTACTTCACATTTTTAAAGTCACATCTGTCTGCCAGAAGGCAGTAATGACACATTTAATTGGTTTTACCTGGTCCATCATTACAGTGGAGGGACAAATTGCTGCTGGCAACACGAATGTTTGCACAGCAGGTGTAATTTTAAAAAAAAACATACAAAAACAAGTTTCTGGGCTTCTCATTGCCAAATGGTCACACTGTATCTGTGTTGTATGAATCTATTGAGAGCGGAGCCACCTCTCGGTCACCATTCAGACATTCTATGCTCCCCGTGTAGCCATAAAGGTTTGAGGTTTCAGTGTTATATTGAGATTACAGTATGTGGCAGCTGGAAATGGAACCGTAAGTAGACTCTACATTTAGTAGGTGTTTCTTAGCTGCTGTCAGAGGTAATGCAGCTGAAATACATTTCTATCTGGAAGTGAGGAAACGGACTGTCATCCACCAGTGGAGAGCTGGCAGTGAGTGGAGACTTTGTTCTCTCTGGCTGACTGCCTGGAGTAAAAACAGGCCACACTTCACAATTGCCCCATGTGCACAGATGTCCAGCAGGACATGAGCGCGATAGCACTGGTAGCCAAAAAAAAACCCAGCTCAACAAATCTGTATTACTGGCGTCTTGAGGAGAACGAGAGCTCACAGCCCAGTCTAACAGATTTTTGTTATCTTTGACAGGCAACAGATGAGGAACAGGGGCTCCCTCTGGAGCATTTCTATCACTGCTTTGCACCGCTATCTGTAATATACAGTGACTATTATGGCTGGGGAATGCCACAAGAAAGCACAGCTGTACAGGACAGATCCATGTGGGAGGGAAAAACATATCACCTCACCTCTTGTAACCTTCCAAGGATTGCTGTCAAGAAAACAACAGTCATCACTGTCCTGTTGTCAACTCAATCACATAGGATCCCGCTCATACATCTCCGTAAGCAACTGTGGCCTGGATCTCAAATGTTCAAGGTCAGAAAACAAAAATAAAACTACATCTTTTCATTTGGTAGTATGCTGTGGTCTAAATTAAAGAGAAAATATTAATCTTGGATTAAAAAAAAATAAATGAATACATTTAGGCAACATCTGCCTGAGAAAGAACACCAAGCTGGCAAAACACTGCTGCTTCTTTTTTTTTCCATTTTTTAAAAATCTTCTGCATCATATGGCTTCTTCTGCCATTTTTTTCAAAAGGCAAACATCCAACTTCATCATAAAAGTAGTCATCTGTCCTATGCCTTCTCCTATGCTGATGCAATAGACATCCAATGGAGGATCTACACTATGGAGTTTAGCAAAATATGAGTATGAGATTTTAAAAAATTTCTGCATGTGTGTAAACTACATTGTGTATGTAGCTGCAGGATTGTGTGGGTTTTTTTGTACAATTTATGGAGAAGATACACACCATAATGCAATCTGCCATCTGTAGTATTCTTTAGACTCAAAATAAATATGCAATGATCATGAGGTGTATGTTATTTTCTCCTTCAAAGGAGGACACAGGTAAAAACTATTTTACCAAAAAAAAACTATTTAATTGTTGCTTATTATTTATTACTTAAAAATAACATAACTTATAAATGCCTGTAGTTGATTGTATTTGTTTTACAGTTGCATTTTTATCATTTATTCCAGGAACTGGCAGGAAAAATTAGATTTTTCAAAATACTGGTTTCCTAATGTGTACTTTCACCAACACAGACACTGGTTTCAAACATCAGTTTAGCAGAGCCCCAAAATCTCAAACCTCCCACTATACAGGCAGTTCATAATTTTCAAGTCTGCAGTGATCAAGTTCATTTATTTGTGCTTTTTTAATTGAATTAACTGGTAGAACATGGGCTGCAGGGTGGCGCAGTTGGTAGCACTGTTGCCTCGCAGCAAGAAGGTTGCCGGTTCGCATCCCGGTGGGGGCACCGGAATCTTTCTGCGTGGAGTTTGCATGTTCTCCCCGTGCAGCGTGGGTTCTCTCCGGGTTCTCCGGCTTCCTCCCACAGTCCAAAAACATGCTGAGGTTAATTGGTGATTCTAAATTGTCCGTAGGTGTGATGTGAGTGTGCTTGATTGTCTGTATCTAAGTGTAGCTCTGTGATAGACTGGTGACCTGTCCAGGGTGTCCCCTGCCTTCACCCTGAGTCGGCTGGGATTGACTTTAGCCCCCCGCGACCCCAGTGAGGATTAAGATAATGGATGGATGGATGGTAGAAAATGTCATTCTAGAATAAGTAATAAACTAGAGTAAAAATTGCTCACCAGAAGGCACACGATATCTATTTCTGAAGATCAGCTGACAGTTAGGACAGAAGTGGCTGTTTTTAACGAACTGATAATTATTCTGTCAGGACGCAAAGTGAGAAAGATCTGGTTTTAGAATGATTAATTATTGTAATATGAGCGCTGACGCCTCACCTCATGATCCACCTTTGATTTTTAGGGTGTAAAAAAAAAAACAATCTGCCCAGATAAAATCTGTTGTTGTTAAAGCGGAATACATCTCAGTTCTTAGGTTAGTGATGTTTGAAGTTGCATTAATTGGATAAAGTGGAAACATAACGTGACATAAGGCACAGCGGCTTTGTGTAGAGCCACATTTAGCAACAAGTTAAACAGCACATGAAGAAAAACGTCAGTGTGGGTGTCATTAACTGCAGCTGATTATTTCGCATTTCAGCAAGCAGATAATGTACGGTGCTCTGAGTGCAAACATGTTGGAGAGCAGGTTCTCGTCCTTGTCCCAGATCACATCAAGTGGTCTCACTAATTTGCAAACCTTTTGTAGAACTGAGTTGTAACGAGAGCATGCAAACTTTTGGCATTTCAAAGAACATGTTAATCTGTGATAAACTCATACAAAATGAACATTAGTTAACATTTTTGACCATATTTTTTAAGCAGTTTAAATCACTGAAAATAAGTTAAATTACAATTAAACCTGTTACACTAAAACTAAACAAAAATGACAAAAAATGGAAAATGTATCCCTACAAAATGTCTGTTTATACAGACGACGTGTTTGTAAAACAACATAATTTTCCATAATTATATAAGGCAAAGTGATTGTTTGCTCTTGTTTCAAGGAGAAAAACCTTGACTCAAAAGTGTGGAATATTATTAATAATATTTTGGTAATAACAGCATAATTGCATTTAAACATTGTTTAAATATGACATTTATTTTTGCTTCATGAAACCTCATGAGAAGTATTTGCATTAAGGAACAGCAGTGCATCACTTCTTGTCACTTATTTATATCTGTTGACTTCTTTCTGCGATTATTTTTATACTGCAACAGAAGCACTGAGTCACAATCTGGCTCAGTTAATTGCAGTATTTTATTGATTATTTTTTTTCTAACTTTTGCTGTACAGGATGTGAGCTGCAATTCTTTCACCGTGTACTCTGTGACATTGGACCTAATCCGTATCACGAAATTTTATCCACAGTTTTTATCAGTCAGATATTTAGCAACAGTAGGCTGTTGCACAAAAAAAAAAAAAAAAAAGCTGCTTGAATATGTCTGTGTCTTTTTAGTCCAGCCCATTTGCCATAATTATCCATCATGCAGAAAAAGAGGGGAGACAGAGAGACCTTTGACTGTGGCTGTCAAGGCAGTAAGCAGGTTAGCATTAATAAGGACTCTTTTCTGTTTGTGCACATCTGTGTGGGTGTGAGTAGGTGCTGATGAATGAATGAATGAATGAGGTTACAACATGTAACGCGTGAGGCCGTGACATACAGTAAGTATTGGCTAAGATAGAGCTCTGGGTTGTCAGTGGTAATTAGTGTCTATGTTAAGTGATTGCTTCACCAGCTTGTAGGATTTTGGATGGATGGATTTTTTTCTTTCTTTCACCACTTCAGGATCTACAGATAATTCAAATGCACCAGGCTGTAAACTTCAGATTTGTATTTAACGAAACAGTGACGGTAGTCTGCAGCATCAAAAGCACATGGCAGCATGGAAATGTGTAAATAAATGTGTTTCTACTTACGGAAACTGTTTAGTGTGACTCTGGTTTGGATGTTCTCATAGTGCTGACCCAGTCCGATGTCGTCTGAATGTTCTGAGGTGGGATGCCGGATTACGTGTGCGAGAGCTCTGGGAAGAGAGAGAACAATTTCAGAGTGAATGTCTTTCACTGAATATGAACATTTACAGGTTTTGTATTGGCCAACAGTGGAAAAAAATAAAAGTAAAATGATCCATGTGAGCTGCAAGATGGCGCAGTTGGTTGGCACTGTTGCCTCGCAGCAAGAAGGTCGCCGGTTCGCGTCCCCGGGATCTTTCTGTGTGGAGTTTGCATGTTCTCCCCGTGCAGCGTGGGTTCTCTCCAGGTTCTCTGGCTTCTTCCCACAAGTCCAAAAACATGCTGAGGTTAGTGAGGATTAAGCGGTGTATAGATAATGGGTGGATGATCCATGTTACCTTGCCAAAAACAATTATCATTTGTATTTGGCATGTTTGTGTTAATGGAACTGAATCGGCTTTGGGTAAACATTTGGGGATCATTGTGATAAAACGGAGCGCAGCTTTGACAGCTGATAAGAGAAAGGATTGAAACCACAGCATCAAAATCAGAAACTTTGTATGGCAATAAATGGATTAAAGTGGCGGTGTAGCACTTCATTGTTCCAGACACTCTGGGAATTCACAAGAAACTGACTGAAAAAGAAATGTCACAATTGTAGCAGCAGAGGCTGAAACTTCCTGACTTGAAGTTCTAGTGTGGTTCACGCTTTAAAACTGTTGATCCTACATTTCCCATAATGCAAATGAATAGTGAGGTTAGTTATTGGTACTCTGCTGAAAACCTGTTGCATTGGCCACGTCTCAGGATGGTAATTTAGGCTTGACCCACAACCACTAAGGTCAGTTAGACCATGACGGAGCATTTCCACTTGGAAACTGCCTCAAAAACACAGATTCAGACTTTCAAAGTTTCATATGTAGCAAACCTAAGGAACTGATCCTGTCAACTTTCCTGTTGGGGCTTTCTGCATCATTATTTCCTTTCAGAATTGGTTTGACGACCTGTCCAGGGTGTCCCCTGCCTTCGCCCTAAGTCGGCTGGGATAGGCTCCAGCCCCTCCGTGACCCTAGTGAGGACTAAGCGGTGTATAGATAATGGATGGATGGGATGGATGTGTGAGTGATTTGCTCCAATGTCACAACTTGCCATTGTGTAGCAAAGAGTACTTTTACAGTGTTTTGAGCTGAGTTGGAGGTGAACTGTTGTGCTTCAGCTGCAGCAAGCATGGAGAGGTCGGCACATTCTAGTCGACTCCAAGGCCAAGTGTATAACTTTGATACCCAGCAATGAGTTTTTATGGGTTAAGAGAGACTTTTTGTTTAAAGTCTCCACCCTGATGTAACCATGTTTTGACCAAAATATCATCAAGGTTGTTTTCTGCCAGAACTACTGCTGAGACAGATCAGATATGGAAGGGCAGCATCTGACTTTTTCTTTAACTCTCTGAAACCAGCAATCTAAGACTCACACCAGTTCCCACTGTGATTGTCCAGTTGTGCCGAGGTGCGCAAAAAAGGATTTGATTTTCTCTCTAGTTCACTTTTTTCCATTCTTGACACCACCAGTTCTGTCACTTTTAATTTGAACAACCAGATTTAACACAATGACTGATTTGCTGACGCCGCCTTCCGTGGGACTCCTTTGGAAAAACACATTTCATATCTAATGGTCTGACAAGACATTATTGTAGATAGTTGTGATCCAGCATAACCTGACCCTTAGTAGCGCTTCTCTCTCCAGCAAGTACACATGTAACTACACTCAGCATCCCAGTTTGGTGCGATGGGAGTGATCACTTCAGTAACATTGATTATATTAAGAACTTGACGCTCCTTCAAATTAATCCCACAAGTCCTCTCATTGTGGTCGCGTTTCTGCTCCAACATGTGACGCTGTGTCTCAGGCACTCATACAGGCATTTAGTAAACATTTTTTCATCTATATA
>NW_007578924.1:218147-225581 GCF_000690725.1 Stegastes partitus
ATTTATTTTTTTTCAATCTGTCTGTCTTGTTGGAAGCCATTCTAGACTGTGCCGTAATTTAGTTTTAACAGAATAACAATGACATCATGGTGTCTCCTCAGTGAAAACAACGCTCTGTGCAAAATCATTCTCCTGCGTAAGATTCAAAAGAGTAGTAAGTCTCAGTATGCACATCTGTGAACTGTGACACAAAGGAAGTGTGTGTGTGTGTGTGTGTTACTTACAACTGTCTGCTGTAGGCTTTTTAGGCACAATTTTAAATACGCGTTAATTTTTTATATATTAAAAAAGAACACAGACAGAAATTGCTTTTTTTAAAAACAAATTCTCGGTGAACATTTTTGCAGATAGTTGCATTTCCACAATTTGATCTGTTTTTGTTTTTTTTTAAGTGTCAGGCTCAGTTGAGAATTATTTTTTGCATTTACAATCTTTTCTGTCTTGATTAAAAAAGCTTTTTTTTCAAGACAATTGATAACTGTTCAACTGAGCACTGTACTCAGCATCAAAAACACACTTCTATCAAAGGAGTAACATGTGGTGGACAGGGTTTGCAACTGAGAATGAGCATCCTGTTGTCATCTGAACACTGAGATTAAGCGTGAACTGTGGTGCAGCCTGTTTGAACTCAGGCTGGTCACTCTGTTAGTGTGCAGCTGAACTCCATCTGTTTGCTCGGTTCCAGGTTTTAGGCAACATAATCAACTTGTTGCTTTGCTTTGTTCCACACACATAAATGATCAGTTTTTACATGTTGGAAATTTAAATGACAGAACAACTCTAAAATGACAGTAAATAAAATAGGACATGACTTCTTACCTCGACATATTTTCTCTGTGTGGTCGGTGCGTCTTTTCCAAACCGAGCTTGGTGAAAATTCCTATCAGTGCCATTATGGCCACGACCCCGCATATGACATACACAATGAGGTTGGTTTTATCCTTCGCGGAGTCCAGCGCCACGTCCACCTTCTGCGGGGGTCTGCCCGTCATCATCCACGGCGGGGTGTCGTAGTTCTTACAGGTGGTCTGGTCCAGCCGGGAGCTTTTGAACGCGCAGCAGAACCTGAAGCCACAGGTGCCGCAGCAGTACAGGTAGCTGCCCGTCCTGCACACGAACGGCGGGTCCCACTGGCCCATCACGTCGTAGTAGCCCCGGCACTTGTCCTCCGTGTGCGGGCTCTCCGTGACTTCGCTCTCCCCTTCCTTGGAGTCGTTAAACCCGGTGACTACGATGAAGTCGTCGACGGTTTGACCCGGCTCGCCCTCTGCGTCGCACACCATAACTTTCACTAGAAAGTAACCGAGCAGGAGCTCAGTGCCCCGCATCGTTGCTCACTTTTCACGCCCTTCTTGACGCCCTGACAAGCTCTCATAAGCCCGGCAGCATCTTCCGAAGAGGTGACACACAGCAGCCATGCGTAAAAGGCAATAGGCTGATTCCAACCTCCATGCGTAAAAGCACGGTGCCACCCTGTACTTTTCTTTCCTTTGCACAGAGGAATAAATATCTGTTCGCCTGTTGGAGAGGCAGTTCAGACAGCCAAAGGGCAGACTAGTGTAGTAGATAGTTGGAGAGCATCAGTGCAGCCTCTGGCTACGCTGGAGGGAGTCACACACCTCTGAGGCTGCTCCACTCACAGCCCGTCACAGAGACACACAGAGTGGAAGAAAGACAACACAAAGAGTGAGTTAATCGGGGGAGAGAGGGAGACAGCCAATGGGAGAGGGAGAGAGAGAGAGAGAGAGAGAGAGAGAGAGAGAGAGGAGGCTGTGTGCAGTGGTTCTAAATACAACCACTTCCAGCCCTTTATTATTGTGTTGTGTCGCAAAGTCCTCTGTAAACCAACCCAACAAGAACATTTAAAACCCAAGCTTGAACCCTACAGTTATTCCCATATTGGCTGACAGGACGAGCATCCAAGAAAAACAACTGAACTCAAGTAATTAATAAATCTTTTCAACCATTTTCTTCTTCATATGAGTACATTATGTATTGTCTCATCTTTAGTTAAGACAACATACAAAATAACATTAAAAAAATGCATGATGTCAAGTTGTACTCATGTGAACAATAAGTTGTTTATATGAGTTCTGCATTTTCTCATTCTGAATGAAGACATACAAAATTCCAGGAGGAATAGCATTGTATCTTGTATGATGAAATGCTGATTTTATTTGGCCATCACTTTGTGCACAAATGCATATGTTTATGCTTTTCGAATTGTTTGGGTTTGACACTTGTCCATCTGAACGTCTGTCTTTCATAAATCGAGAAATATCCCAAAAGATCACGACCGTCTTTTCTCCTTTCTTGCTCCATCGTCAATAAAAAGCTTATTTGATCAAAAGCATTGGATGTATCAGAAATTAGGAAAGACTGTGATTTAACTAATTCTGTGTCCAGCAAAATCAGGAGCAAATACACCTCAAAGGTTTTCATTAACTAGAAATCCATCCAGTGAGAATATTTTTTGTTTTAGCAGTTTTAATTAGAGCTGTAACCTTCATGGCCTCTGTTATTTGCGCTTCTCCCACACTAAAGTGATATCCATACAAACTATCAGTTTATCTCATTTAAGAACCTAGTTCTGCAGAGAATACATCTTCAGTGGGTTAAATCAAATATCCAGAATCTAATCACACAATACAGCGTTATGTATTATTCCTGTGCCAAAACTGTGTATGATAATTCACCACTGCATAAGTATCATTCAGATGTAAACATTGTGATCTGAATTATGGTTTGATAAAGCTATCAGCTATCTTCTATGTGTGCTCTAATCATATGCAAAGCATTTTATTTTAGTGTTCATCTCACACAAAAGACTGTGTGTCGACCTCGCCTATTAATTACTGATCATTTACAAACAGTAACAGATGATGAAGGGGCCTCGACAAATATGGACGTGCAAAAAAAAAAAAAAAAGCAAGTTGGCAAATTATTTTTAGATAAACCTTTTTATCTAAAATTATGATTAGCGAAAGGAGACTTACCATCTGCCACTTGAGAAATCTCACTCTTTTCATGTTTGATGTTGAATCATCCCAGCGATGGGAGGCTACTTTTGTTTACAATCGCCTGTCAGGGGAGTTTTTGCTCATCTCGTCTTTGTGCATCTTTAAACTTCCCTATAAATAGTTTGCTCAGCCCCCAAGGATAAAACTTTACAGTTTCTTTCAAAGTGAAAGCAATACAGCTTTATTAGGGCCAGATACACTCTAGATGGTGACTTTTAATTTAAAGGTCCCATATTGTTTCCCTTTCCAAATTAATACAAGTCTTACACAGTGTCTCTTTTAATGTTTCAGCTCAGCTACAGTAAGAGATTTCTAATCTCAATGGGACTTCCTGGTTAAATAAAGGTAAATAATAATAACAATAAAGACAATGTGAATGAGACACAAAGTCAACCAAAATGAAAAATCTGTCTGAATGATCAGTTTTGTTGTTTTTACTTCACTAATACATGAAATCTAACTCTTACCTGAGTGAGTAATGACAAAATACTTGTGTACTTAAACTACTTAATGATGGGCCTGTAGCTGCTAAGGTCATGTCTCTGAAGCAGGAACAAGTGACATGCTCACAGGGCTCTGCTCTAATAACCAAATATGTTCTCCATAAATGTAAGTTTGTGTTCGGGGGCTGCAGCTTGACAACGGCATGACTCCTGCAGGTACGTCTTTGCCAAAAAGTTAGTGGCGCAAGTCAATCTGTGCCATACTTTAGGTGGGAGCAGGTGGGCAGACTACAGGGTTGTAACTCAGCCCAGACAGGGAGAAAGCCTAATTAAGTGGCCACACAGTGGGGAATTTTAATATAATCCTGTTTTGTTAGAATTGAGTAATGCTGCTGTCACATGCGTCGGCTCGGGGCTGAGAGAAAACAAGAGATGGTCTTCTGTAACAGTGAGCTTCAGGGTGTCTGCACTGAAAGAAACCTATTAACTACCTGTATGGATATTGTGATTTCAGTGTCTTAAAATAACTTTTGTTTTAGGGTTGCAGGAATGTAAAAAAATAAATAAATAAAGGAAAAAATTTCACAGTCTCCAGGCACTAATCTGCCACAATATTTACGGACCTGTAGTAGCAGCATGTTTTTGTTGTTTTCTTTTTTCTTTAAAAAGGAGCAAGAGGAAAGTAAACTCACATATCTGTGCTTTTCAAAGTAAAAGCCCCAAGTTAGCTGAAAAAACAGGATACATCCAAAGTGCACAATACTGTCAAAAAAAGTTCTAAAATGTTACAAAAAACTTACCAGGTACTCTGAAATATGTGAACTAGAGTCATTTAGAGGCTCCAGATAGTCTGTTCTAGTTGGATTAAGCTACCGACCAAAATTTGTGTTTTTATGGTTTAAAAATTCAAAGAAAGTAACTTTTATTTTGTTTTTGTGATCAAGTATTTTACTCAAAAGTATTTTATACATTACTTTTGTATTATTGTGACATGCAGCTACAAATGGATCAGAAAATATCAAAAGCTGACTTCTGTGTTATTAATTCTTATGTTAATGTGGGCTCAAAGATAGGACTTTTCATGGTAGTGCTATACACAATATCTGAGAAGAGAGAATTCAAGAGCATACTAAATAAAAGGAAATGAAATATCTGAAGAGGACAGCGCAGTTGTAAATATTCTGATTGAAGCTAACAAGCAGATGAATACTAAAACTGTCTCTAAATTATACCAGTCATCACAAACAGAAAGGTAATAATTCCAGGTACATTAAAGCAAAATGGGAAAAAGAATTAACAGAGGGGTACATTGGTGGCACAGTGGTCGCCTCAAAGCTTAATGGTCTTGGGTACGAATCAGACAGGTTCCAGCCACATCACGAGCCTGCAGAGAATAAAACAGTGTATAGAAATGGATGGATTTTATTAATATCCATATGTCAGTTTATCCAATATGTCAGTTAAAATGTGTGTATGTATTTATTTTATTTGATTAGTGTCTGTATTTTATGCTATTAAATATCGAGGCAAATTAGAGATAGTCGAACAGAAACTGATCAACTAAGATCGTTGCCTCCAGCGTAGACAACCAAAATGTCAGGGGGACTGTTTGGGCAACAAACGAGGAGGGACGTCGCTCCAGGGCATGGCCTCCATGGCCAAGCCACTCAACTTTGTGAACGGGTCAAGTTCAAGGTTCTCCCTGAATATGCTGCTGGCTCCTCCTCTGACCAGTACCTCCATCAGCATCTCAGTTACTTTCTTGATTTTCGAGAGTTTGAGCCGTATCAATGTGGAAAAGGTCATCTGTGTTGCCGCTAAGCTCTTCTCTACTGTGACTCTGATTTATTTTTTTCTTTTCTGGGGATTCACTTTTCTGAGTAGTGAAAATTTCACTGTCAGGCCTCTTTAGCAGAATTCTCACCTCAGAGATCTTCCTCTGCTGTTGGACGAGCTCTCTGAGATGCCAGTTGAAATTTTACTGTAGCTCCTTTTTAGCAAAGTTCTCTCTACTTATTTTGACCAGTTCATGGAGACTTGTGGCGCTGAGACAACGCTATACAATACCTCTGGCACAAATTCACATACTCTTTGTGTAGGTTGTAATTGTGCTGCCCCAACAGCTCCAAACCATCGAGACATGGACTAATGGGTCCATCCTTCGGTGTCTGGTGCCTAAATGTTGGCAGTGGATTTCTTGGGTCCTGTCCATTGTGGAATAAATTGGGCTTGTTCCAAAGTATCCGGCAGATGCTCGATCAGATTATGATCTGTGGAGTTTTGACACCAAGTCAACACCTTCGGCTCTCTGTCTTGTTCTTTGAGCGTGTTTCTGAGCATTTTTTGCAATGTGGCATGGGCTTTGTTCTACAAAAATGTTTAGGTGGGTGGTGGTGTATGTCAAAGTAACATCTATATAAATGCCTAGACCCAAGGTTTCCCAGCAGATCATTGCATTGCTTGCTCAATGATTATAGTTTCTGTTATAAATGGAGTCAAGGATCTGGTTGAGTACAATATGGTGGTGTCAAACCTGTAAAAGAAATATGTGGGGAATGACATTAGCACTTATATTGAGTGCCAGCAGCAGTGTGACAGTATGCAAAGGTGGTTTTGATGTTGCTTAAGTTATCTACATATTCACTCTGCATACTTGTCTCTGACAAAGGTTTTTATCTGCACTTCAACTGCTTTTTTCACATCTCAGCTTGTTCTTTCAGTCTAGTCTAATTCTGCTTGTTAGGGCTCTATATTTATCTGTTCTTTTTAAGGAAGTGCTTTTACACATTATTTTAACATCACTGTTACACAATTTTCACTTGACAAGCAAGTCCACATTTGTTAATTTTAATATTAAAACATAAGCCTGCTATATGACAAATAAATCATGTTTTTTTTTGGTTTGTTACTAGACGTACAATCATTTTACAAAGGCTCTGTTGTCCAACTATATTTGTAGCTTCAGTGTAGTACTGTGAGAACTGCAGCAGAATGAGGTTTTCAACAAAGAGCAACATTGTAATAAAATTACTAAAACATATTCTAAGTACATACAGTGATCATTTATTTCAATTCGAATGTAAATATTTCCTGGAGGTATGTTGTTGTTTGCATGGTGACCTTTCCCATTCTGAAATGTTATTACTATGATAACATCACATAAACAGTAACTCAACAGTAAAATGTTTGCAGCTACTTTTTGACAGAGAAAAAGTTGTTTAATTGTGTATACAATCATTCATCATGTGATTCCAGTCTTATGGCCTTCACACACAGCTGTATGATTTATTTCTGTGTGGCCTGAAGCTCTGCACTTCAAAGTGAAACATACAAACAAATGTATTTGACCTCATGATTTGATTTTATAAGCTCTACAGTTTCTTTTCATCTTCAGATTTTCTTGATACTGGATGAGCTGCTAATTGTTATATGAGAGAAACTGCAAAGACACTGTTTAGGACGCATTAAACTTGTGTATGTTTCTTGACTCAGTCACATTTACTTACTTAATCTGTAGAATAGACGACTAGTACCACTATACAGCATTGTTTTTACAAGTGGGTCCTCAGAGTTTTGCAACGCAAGACTTACCCTTTAACACATATTTTTAATTTACCTTTTGTATCTGGTATTTTTCTAAAGTGTTGAAAGCAGCACATGTACTGCTTTTGCATTAATTGCCCAAACAACTACCACCCAGTCTCCACTGTCATGTTTAGGTAAACTTTTAGAGAAGCTTATCAGTGTTAAAGGCATATACGGGATGCCACAGGGCTCAATCCTAGGTCCCATTTTATTCACATTGTATGACCTCAGATCGGTGGTTGATAATGGCTCTAATCATTATTATGCTGATGGTACAGTTATTTATTCATCAGCACCCTCTATTGACAAAGCTTTGTCTAGTTTAAAGTCAGGGTTTTTTGTTGGATAAAAATTCCCCAAGAAATTCCGACGTCATCCAGAGGTGT
>NW_007578925.1:0-25200 GCF_000690725.1 Stegastes partitus
AAGTTTGCTATTCCACATAAATAAACAATTTTTAAATCTCAAGTTTTAATTGAGAAAAATAACAAATATCACAGATTTTACTACATTAATTGCAAAATCAATTAAACAGAAACAGATTTGCTTTGGGTGCAAAACAAGTAAATCTGATTTGACTGTAAAGCTAAAATCTGGATCTGACTTTTTGAAACGATAAAAATATTTTGGCTGCATAACTGAAATATGCGTGTGTTGTCCTGGCAGTCATATTTTGTTTCCTACCTCTGGTGTTTAGGGCTGCAAACAACAATTATTTTCATTGTTGAATGTAAGAAAATGATGAAAACTCTAGTTCACTGTAGCTCAAAGCCCAATATGACATCCTCAAATATCTTGTTTTGTTCACAACCCAAACATGTTCAGTGTTCTGTCACAGAGGAGCAAAGGAAACCAGAAATATTCACATTTAAGAAGCTGCAATTAGAGAATGTTGATTTTTTTTTCCTTAAAAAATGCTCAACCTAATTAATCAATTTCCAAAAAGCTGGTGAATAGTTTAATAGCTGACAACTGATAATTAATTCCAGTTCTACGTGTGTTGGCTTTAAAGCTGACCATTTGAGAGCAACATTGATTTTCTCATTCACGTCTCAGCAAGAAAGCAAACACATGTCTAGATATTCATTTGACAAACTTGAAACACAGTTGTGTTTTTGGAGTAAAATAAACAGTATTTGCATCAATTTCCTGGACTCATTCATCCTGAATTACTGTTCAATACGAGCACACAAGAAACGAGATGGTCAATTAATCCATGTGGCTTTCTGATCTTGTTCTGCTGGTTTTTCCTGCGACGCTTCCTCTCTTCCAAATGCATGAATGTTGCTGCACATTTTCTCCCCTCTGTCATTTTACTCAATAATGTACTTTCTCTCAGGCCAGAGAGGCCTCATCTCCATCACTTTGCGACAAAATGGAATAAATTCTCCTCCGACAAGCCTGCCGGGCCATCGCTGGCGGTTGAGCTCAGCCAATCAAATGAGATGTCTGGGGGCTCCGTGAAACCAGTCTCATTATCGTCCCCACACTCTTCAGGTGTGTTCTCCAACATCCATTTTATCTCTCGCCGTTCCCTAATTTATTTCCTGCGGAAAATGAATTCCTCTCCTCTCACGGTGAACACCAGGATTACAGAAAATTACAAACACTGAAATCAATTACTGAATAAGGCTGCGTAATTCAAAATGCAGCCCGTCTCTCTCCTTCCTGTGCCTGTCATCTTCACGCCTATTGTCTGCGATGCTGAAACGATCATGGAGAGGCGGCAGATTGAACTGATACTGTGCAGTACTGACTGCTGTTCTCTGGTATTTCATGGCCATGGTCAATCGCATTATTGATGAAAAACAGCTGCCTCTGGAAGTTCAGCTGATTGCCTTCACCCTCCTGAATAGAGCTGCTTCCTACCATGCTTTCTTTTGACAACATTTCCATTTCTTTATGCTCAAAAAGCCAATGCAGTTTTGTCAATAGGATTAAATTATGGTGACAGCAAAAGAAGCGATTAAAAGTATTAACAGCGTCCTCTGTCCTTGATGAGTAACTTAAACGTTAATTCTGTATTTTGATGTAAAATGTATTTTTGAGAAGTCAAAAAAATCTGTTTTCTTTTCCCAACAAACACAAAATGAAGAGTTTACATCGATTAGTCAATCCTCAGGGCTCAACCCACACAAATGTAAATAATCAATTCTAATGTTTTGAGTCATTTATCAACCAAAATTGAGGAACATTCACAAATTCATGTCTCTCAGATGTGAACATTTTTCATGTTGGATATCGCTGCCAATCAGATATATTTGGGACAGTGCATTACATTGATTGTAAACTATTTTTATGACATTTTGCAAACTAAAATTTGATTTTGGTTATTTCAAAAACACGTCAAATTAATTGATGAAAATAATTTTTACATGCAGCCCTAAACAAAGCTCTAGCTGTTAAATAATAAGCAAGATGAAAATCACATTAAGATTATCTTGCTAGATATTGTATTATGATATGATTTTTATGCGAATTCTAATGTTTGTTTTCAATCAAATAAAAATACGACAACGATGATGTGATTTCCTGCAGTTAGGATATTGCACTTGGATGTTGAGGTTGATGATTATTCCTTAAAAGGGAAGAATGTGGTAAACAACAAACATCAGATAAAATCAGATACATTCTTCTGTGTTTGCACTGTCCACAAGACATCTAAGCGAGGCTAGTTAGCCTTTATAAGGACTCTGTTATAATTTGTGATTTTATTTATGTGGTATAACAAATTGGATTCCTTAAAAGTTGGAGCATCAAAATCGACTGTTCAATTTATAGTCTGTAAATAAAAGTGCAGCCAACACAGAAGTGCTTTAAACCTGCATTCTTTGGAACAGCCAGCAGGTGGCGACTCCGCTCAGAATCCTTTTGTACAGAAGTCTATGATAAAACGACCCTATTTCTCACTTGATTTGTTACCTCAGTAAACATTTTTCTCTTAAGTTTATGGTCCTAATCGCTAGTTTCAAGTCTCTTTCTACACTACGTGATGATGACTTTGTCAATTATGGTCCCCTTTAGAGTAAAATAGGTGATAAAGCAGGACATACTTTTGGTAGGTGTCTACCTTATGATTGATAGGTGTGTGTTATGTGCTCGAGTTCTCAGCAAGATCAACCTTTTGCTCGTCACTTCTGGTTTGAAAAGATGAAAATGTTGACAGCCAGTTGCCAAACTGGAGGCTTCAAAAGGGCAGCTGGGAGACATCTTGCCGGCTACGTCCATCTTTTATATACAGCCTGTGGTTCACATACAGAAAACAAGTTGGGGAAAGTTAACAATAAGCTTAATCTAAAGCTAGCTGTGACTTAAGCTCGCGCTGTGTGATTTGGAACCACGAAAGCATCTAAAATGATCAGAAAGTCGAATCTACACATTTTAAGTGTTAGCCATTACCACAAACATTAGTTAAGTATAACTCAGTAAACTGTTAACAGAAAATATCTGTGACGATACTAAGTTGGGACTGCAGGGTGGAGCGGTGGTTAGCACTGTTGTCTCACAGCAAGAAGGTCACCAGTTCGCATCCCGGTGAGGACACTCAGGATCTTTCTGTGTGGAGTTTGCATGTTCTCCCCGTGCAGCGTGGGTTCTCTCCGGGTTCTCCGGCTTCCTCCCACACAGTCCAAAAACATGTTGAGGTTAATTGGTGATTCTAAATTGTCTGTAGGTGTGAATGTGAGTGTGCTTGGTTGTCTGTCTCTAAGTGTAGCCCTGTGATAGACTGGTGACCTGTCCAGGGTGTCCCCTGCCTTCACCCTAAGTCAGCTGGGATAGACTCCAGCCCCCCGTGAGCCTCGTGAGGATTAAACAGTGTATAGATAATGGACGGATATTAAGTTGGCCAATTTATTATTCACACTGTACCTAAAAGATAAGACTTCATATATGACTTTACATATTTTTGTAAATGTCAGCAAAACTCGTGAAAGGCCCAAATCAAACGTTGTGTTACAGGATGCTGTCTGGAAATGATTTAAATGACCCATTTTAAATGTCACTTTAAAGAAAAGGGCTTAACAAATTGTCAAAGCAGCTGGGCACTGTGGTTTTTAACAAATGTTACTCAAACAGGAGTAAAAAGTCTATTTACTGGGGACTATTTTCGGCAGCGGATTAATACACATTTGGCTCTCTAGTGTTTAAGAGCAGCAGCACGATGCACGTGGGACAGACTAACAATAAGCAGCAGCGACTTCACTGATGCTTTTTTAATAGTTTTAATTGTGTTGTTTTGGTGTTTTCATTATAGAGCATCACCAGAGTCATCCTTTAACACTTGTTCTCTTTGGTCCAAAATTAGTTAAAGAGAAAGCAGCCAAGGGGCGACGCTCAAGTCGATTTATGACGCCTCAATTTCCCCATTAACGACCTGGACACAAGTATTCGTCATTTTCTCTGTTGAGATGTTTGCTACAAATTAAATGCAGCTTCATGGCTCGCTGTCCTCTGCCTCAGCGTCCGTTCTATCAATCAGCTCAGACAGCTGAGGCTTTTAAGACGACGGACAGATGAGTCACTGTTACACCACAGAGACAACGCGCTCATTCAGCCGCTCGCTGAGGAAGAATGACTCGCTTCACGCCAAACCAAACTCTCCTACTGCGCTTCAGATGACCCTCAGTCCAAATGTGACACTGTTTCTCTCTCTTATTCCATCCTTTTACGCTCGGTTATGGATTCTTTATACAACTGCTTGGGTTTCATTGCCATTACACGTAGCACTAAGAGCATTTAAATCTGCCCTCTGGGACTATTATTACGCTTTCCAAGTGCTGCTGGCAGCCACATAAGCAGCATTCACCATGTGGCCGTTCCCTTAATGTTTGCAACTGTTGTGAGGCTAAAAAAAAAAAAAAGCACACTTTGAATCTCATCCAACGGTTAAAGAATATGTTGCCGTGCGACTAAATCAGGTTGTCAAATTGTAACTATAACAAGGGTGGCGAGTCTGAAATTGAAGCAGCATGTTCACATTAATAACGGCCTTGTGTGTATGGCCTTGTTAAAATGGAAATGCAAAATTTACAACTGACTGATAGGGGAGTAGTAATGCTGTAGCTCAGGCCGATTATAGTGAATCATTAAAGCCTGTATAATTTGAAGCCCAGAGAAGCCGTGATTCAGTAATTCATCGCAGCTACAGCAGATGTTCATATTTGCTTTGTGCGGGTGACATGAAAAAAAAAAAAAAAAGGTCTGAAATATTTACACGATCACAGCCGAGATTTTAGAAAAACAGATTTCTACCAAGTAACAACATGCGAACACATCTGACCAGCTTTTGTTCCGGTTCTATGCTGTTGTATTGTATTGTCTGTACATGTCTGCATTGTCAGACAGCACTAATTCACTTCATTATCTTTTTAAGAATTTGATCATTTCTGCCAAAACAATGAAAATAAAAAACACAATCTAATTTTACAGTTGTAGAAAAGAATTATTAAAACTAATTCTCAGATGCAAACATGAACCCAGTTTCCTTAATAGCGGCTATGATTCTGAATGATTAACTGATGGACAGGAAATGTTCCAATTTTATAAATGCTAAGTTGTTTTTTTGGGGAATAGGACTTTATGTAGTCGAGTTACCGTTAGACATTTGCAACTCATTAAAAAAGGTGCTGCTACAATACTGACAAACACCAAGAAGGGAAAACACTCCGACTCTTAAATCCCTGCACTGGCTTCTGCTGAATATGACTCTTACTGTGTATAAGTCTATCAATGGTCAAGGCCCAAAACATATCAGAGATGTGTTTATTGAGCCTCGTAGTTCTGTCAGATCTGCACAGACTGGTCAGCAAGTGGTGTCCAGAGGTCTAACCAAACATCCATCCATCCATCCATTTTCTATACACCGCTTAATCCTCACTAGTGTCGCTGGGGGGCTGAAGTCTATCCCAGCCGACTCAAGACAAAGGCAGGGGACACCCTGGACAGGTCACCAGTCTATCACAGGGCCACACTTAGAGACAGACAACCAAGCACACTCACATTCACACCTACAGACAATTTAGAATCACCAATTAACCTCAACATGTTTTTGGACTGTGGGAGGAAGCCAGAGAACCCGGAGAGATCTAACCAAACATGGTGAAATTAATTTTGGCCAGTATGTTGTCCCCGGCAAGAACTGGAACTTTAATTAAAATTAAAGCTCACGTTTCGCACAGACTCTTTTTAGTGTGACACAATGTGTTTGGGATGCAAAGCCTGCTGTGAGTGACTGAGGCTGTATGAGTCAATTATCCGATTACCCGATAAATCGACGAAACAGTCAATAGAATATTCGATTACCAAAAATATTCGATAGCTGCAGCCCTAGTTGTAATGTCACAGTGCTTTTTGTTTGGACAAACAAGTGCCACTTTGCTAATTTCGACTAATTTCTAATATTCTCTGAGCTAAATACGAACAAATTAATCATGAAAAAAAAAACATATTAAAGAACCATAAAACTAATATTAACACGCAGCAGTTTGTTGCAGCTCACCAGTATCTGCGGCTTCCTGATGAGTTGAATGTCGCCTCCACAAACTTCATCAGCGCTGTTGGTTCTGGTTGGCCTGCACCGCTGGAGCCGGGCCTGCTCCGCTGCTCAGGGTGATGCAAATGGCTCTGCTTACTGCTTTAATGATAGATGATAATATCCTGCTGCTGCCGGTGAGGGATGTGTTTACTTTTAGTGCTCGACTATGCCCTGGAAACCACGTGCACGCAGCCACATTAACGCAGTCGGGAGGCGGGTGAAGGGGGGGGAAACAAAAAGATTCATTTCTGCTCTGGGAGAAATAGTGTGTGCAATGTATAATTTGGACCCATCACTGGAGCATCTCGGTGGTGGTCGGCCTGTCATCAGACGGGCCTCGTCTCTGCGGGTAATGGATTTCATTGTGGAGACCACTCCGGAGGTCCCTCTCTGAAGTGTGGGCACAAGACAAATAGCGCTCATCAATATCTGCCTGCTGCTGTGTAACCACAGCAAATGAAAATGAATGACAGAACGCTGCTTTGACATCTGAAGACATCTCTTGGGGAAAATGTCTTCGCAGAGTGAACATCAAGAGGCCTTCGGAGGAGGAGACGCCGCAGCCTGTTCATGTGAAAACATCTCAGAGACCTCCCCAGTCGCAGATAGAAAATAAACATTTGCCTGTTTTTAAGTAAATGTTGGCTTGGATTCCAGTCAAAGTCGAAATTTTGTGTTAGAATTTGACTGGCTTGAGCTCTTTATTTTTACATTTTAATGCCACTCTCTTGGGGCGTGAAATAATGCACAACCCCTGATTTTTTATTCCTTTTTTTTTTTTTTTAAACTGTCATATCACACTTAATCTGTTATGGCAGAAAAGCATTTATGCACTGATGTCTGTGGGTTAAAAATGTCAACTCACTGCTGGTCTGTTTTATGTATGACCACAATCAACAATGACTGCACTGAGAGTTAAGACAGGTCCTCATTATGCACTTCTCAAACTAATCATTACTGATTTTTCCAGAGCCAAGAGTGATAGTTTATAAATTGATAAGTCGCTTGCCAAAAATGGATCATCATTAGGCAAAAACATCATTATTAGCTGAATTATGTCACTCTACAGTCAACTTAAAAGGGACATATTGTGCTTTTCCATGTTTTCTGTCATATATATAATGTTATGGTGTTGGCTGTTAATGTTAAATGTGGGCATGGTTTTAAATATTGAGGTAAAATCATGATAAAGTTCTCCCTGTGAGACTTTACTCAGCTTCTAACTGTTTTTTTTTTCCTACTTTTGAGCCAAACTGGTCATCTGCTCCAGGAAAAGCAGACCCACAAAGTCACACTATGGTTTTCTGAGTGATTTTATGTACATATTCATGTACCTTTTATATTTCCTGACGCCAAGTGTTTCCACTTCAGTGTGCATTTTAGTACATTTCCCAAATGTACCCCTATTTGCAGGAGCATTTATAAAATAAAAAATGCTTATATACGGCTTGTGATTGAAGGATTCAATGTCTCATTATGTACAACAAGTGCATGTAATAAACTAAATATTTACCAAACAGAAATGTCTGGCTGCAATCTTTGTTGTTGTAGTGAGGTCCACTTTCTTATTCTGCATCAGATCCAAGCTCAAACGAGCACAGATGGATTTGAGAAGCTGCCATTTCCAATCAAGCACAAGATAATATTTTACTTTGTCAACTTACATTTGCTTTCAGAGCTTCCACACCAGTAGGTGATAATGCTCACAACAAAAGGCTTCCTCAAAGCCGGCCAATCATAAGACAGTGGGCTTTAAAAAAGGGGGTCTTAAAGAGACAGTAGCTAAAGCAGCTCGTTTCAGACAGAGGATATACTGACGAGTCAATATGAGAAAAATAATAGTTTGGATTAACTGTGGATCCTGAAAAAGCTACTCTAGTGGAGTCCCAGAATAAACGCAGTAGTGTCCAGGATGCTGCCTGTAGTACTGCATCATTGGACACCTGTTCATATATCGTGTATGAAGACAGATGAAATGACAGTTCCCCAGAAGTGAAGCCAAAATATCTTGGATTACCCAGGATAATTAATAAACCGAGAGAAAATGTATAAAAATCATCAAAATGTACACCAGTTATTAGGCAAAAATGGTTAAAACATTCAAATTGAAAAAAGTGTCTGATGCTCCTTGAAATACTCATCTATTAGTTCCTGTTCTGTTGGGAAACATCACCAAATCTATGGTTAGAATCATTATCTTTAATCAAAATCAGTCTATTCTACATGTCTCATTTCAAAAAGTTGCCCAAAATAAAGAGTTTGCTCTACTCAGATTTGTAAAAATAAATAAATAAATAAATAAAAATTGTGGGCTTCAGGACATAACCGAAAAAGCCATTTGTGACTCAGCTGCAACCAAAATTCAAATGACAAAAATTCAGGAACTTTGTGGCTGAACTGCAGGCTGTGTTTACACAGACGACAGGAGACAAGTATGAAAACCAACTAAAAAAAGTAAATATATAAAATATCAATATTATGTCAATACCTACAGAATGTGGAGTCCCCATTTTGCTTTTTGTTTTTTCCAGTATTGGTATCACATGTGGGCATATGGAAAAATGTTGGACATTTTGATTCCAGGTTTTTTAAATTTATGTAAAAACAAATGATTCAACTTATTATTATTATTTTTAATGATTTATGGCATTTTAACTGTGTCATACCACACAGGGGGCATCTTGAGTTCTCTTTATTATTATTATTATTATTTTTAATGATTTATGGCATTTTAACTGTGTCATACCACACAGGGGGCATCTTGAGTTCTCTTTGCTTCCAGCCATGGTCGTGGTGTTTCCATCGACGTGCTGGTCTTTATATTGCAATGACAAATACGTCCACAGTGAGTAGGAGGAGCAACAAAAAAAACACCCACAAACTGCTTGGGATTCAGAAGGTTAATAGTTAATTAAGTTAATTGAAAATTATGATTCACCTCAATTACTGCAAGTTAAAGGTGCCCAGTGGAGTTTTCGACCTCTTCTCGCACTCTGAAGCGGCTTTTTGCCTCCAGTCCTGTCACACTACACCTCTAATGCAGAACGCAGCACTGCACCAACTAAAGCAGCCAGAAGGGTAAGTACGACTGTATGCACGTTACTTGAAATTGGCATTTGGCAATGTTTTATGAGGAAGTAAATGTATTTAACGCATGAAATAAAGAATAAAGGGTGCCGTATGTAAAGAAAATTTACCACTAAAATAGAAGTTTTTAAAAAGTGGGAATTCAAACCTTCTATTTGTTGACCAGATTATGTTTTCTTTTAGGGCCGCAAAATCTTAAGATTTACTGCTATTTGTCTCACCCCTACCAACAGAGCGTCTGAAGAGTCGACAGAACGTGCAGCAAAGTTGAAGTTTCACCCACCAGATGGAAGATTTTCAGCCTGCGTTACTCTTTACACCACAGAAGTAGGCCAGTAGTCTGCTGTGCTGCCGATCTTTCTCCCGAACATGGACGCAAGGCACAACACCGTGTGATAGAAAACACACTTCATGGAGCTACTACTTGCCTTGAGGCAGCAGATATTTTTTTAATACAGCATCAAATAGCACTACAATAACATAGTGTGGTCACAGGACGGAACAGTCAACCCTGTGTTACACAGGAGCTTTCCCTAAACCTTGACTTCTAGCTTACATCTTTTCAGTGTTCACCTTAAAAAAGGTAGATATAATAACATCTTTAAATGTTCAGGTAAAGTGCACCATATGCTTTTTTTCTCCTCACTATCAATATTTTCCAGTAAAATAATTTGCTTATATATATTTTTTTCTGTACACTTATCTTTTTAATGCTACCATAAATTAAGAGCATGCTGCTGCCCTTAACACTAAAAATTACTGCAAAACTGGCACAATACCACCACATGACACCACGTCAGGAAAAGGACTTCAGTCACATCACTGTCAGAGCTGCAGAGTCTCGAGCACAGCGAACACCTTCACACAGAGCCTGTCATCCACTGGAAATGGAAATACAGGCCAAGAAATAGACAGCACCGACTCCCACGCTCAGAATTTCGTCTAGTTCTGGTGTCTGACATCACTGTGGTCCCATCTGATCCTCTGGTCCGAAGGGCTTGAAGTCGTCTCGTTCCCACTCAAAGACTAAAAGGAGACAACCGGTTGGACGAACAGCAGCACCGTCGTTGTCCAAACGCACCACTGTTCATTAAATAAGCTTCACACACATGTACACTCACTTCGCCTGTCCAGAACAGGCGTGGACCTGCAGTCCAGAAGGGCAGAAGGGCTTCGCTTCTCCTCCTCGATCCCTCGGTTGGTTGGCACAGCCTCCCTCACAGGCCCCAGTACGGGGCGAGGCTCCTGCGGTCCCTCTCGTAAACATCAGGTATCACCCCGTAGGGCGTCTGCACCATCTTAACAGAGTTTCTACCGAACAGCTTCCTCTCGTACTCGATGAGCTGGCGCCAGAAGCCGCCGTTGGGCCTGATGACGGGGCGGCGGGCTTTGACCCAGGCGTGGGCCTCGGCCAGGGACACCCGGTGATACTTCATAAGGTACGCCAGGCACAGGGAGGCCGAGCGGCTCACCCCCGCAGCACAGTGCACCAGAACTGCCCCTCGTTTACGGCCCACACTGTGGATCTTATCTGCCACGCTGTCGAAGTACAACGAGATGGGGGAGTGGGGCATGTCGGCCAGAGGGACCTTCACGTACTCCATGTGAGGCCAGTTGAAGTTGGGCAGCTCGATGGTGGCGTTGACCACACAGGTGATGCCTTTGGACAGCAGCAGGCTACGGTTGGACGCCACGTTGCCCCTGCTGAGGAACAGGTTGGGAGTGATTTGGGCGATGCCTCCCAGCAGGCTACCGTTCTCGGGCAACAGCCTCGGCACTGTAGCCGGCACCATGGAGCTGCGATGGTGGTGGTGGTGGTGGAAGAAGCTTTGGCTGCGGGAACCCATCATGGAAAAAACAGGTGGGCTTCGAGAGGGACGGAAAATAATTTGAAAAAACAAAATGTTCAGCAGCTCAGAGTCATAGTAGTGCAGCGAGGCCAGCCAGTCAGCTCCTGAAACACAAAAACAGACTTCAATTTCTGTCCAAATTAAACATTTTTCTATTTCAGTGTAGGCTGACAAACACACAGACACTTCAAGGATGAGTAACATCGCTGCTGTTTGCAAACACTACAAAACAAGAGCGCTGAAATCCCTCTTTTGGAGGGCGTCGTTGCTGTTTTCTTTTTGTCAGTCTTTAAACTTTAAAAACCCACACTGACAAAACTGTTAGAGTCACATCAGCTTAGAGACCCGTTTAAAGAGACGCCGCTGTGAGGCTGCGACCTGCTGATCCACAGGCTTCACTTTACAATTATATCAAGGGGTTTCCAGGACCGCTCTGCGTTTGGATGTCTCTCTACTGTACGTGTCTCAACATTCAGGTCGAATGGCTGAAACGTGCCTCTCCCTGCCATGTGAGCGCAGACGCCCCGCAGGCAAGCGCTCACCTCATCTCATGTTCATCCATCCACAGCCCCCACATACAGATTACATCTCGTCTCTCTGGCTGGTGCAGCTGTTAATGTCGCTTCTTTGGATCAAACAGCAGGGTGGAGAGTAATCATATACATCGTATGATCAAACCAAAGCACGCTAATAACACACTTCATTTAAGTGAGCAATTTAACAAAGTTTGTCATCCTGATTTCATTATATTTCCCAAAGCTAGCGCCCTTACTTGAGCTGAAACACGGACGCAAACACGCACGACGCACATCATGAAGAAAATGACATCATCTAATGTGACACACGTGATGGAAATTTCCTCCTGTGTTAATGCTTAAGTTATCAGCGGAGAGCCCACAGCTCGAGGCTCCGCTTCACACACTGTTGCACTTGTCGTGCGTCATCCACACCTTGTGCACCAGTCTGGGCCGGCAGGTCTTTTTCTTTCATTTTTAGCTACAGTCTGGTTAACAAGACACTCGGGTCAACTGCTTTAAACTGGAATCCAACCTGCAGAGGAGAAAGAAATCACTGCTGTCACCTGCAGCCTGAGATTCTTCTTATTAAATAAATTATGTAGAACCCAAAATATGAGGGCTGACAATACAATTAAACTATGATGGCACTATTTCCACCACATAAAATCGTGCATTTTGCCTCATTTTCCTCATGATTTACTGGATAATTTTGCCTCCCTGTATTATCACAGTGTGGTTTTGATGGCTTTCATTTTGCCACAACAAAAACACTACAAGTTCCTCCCCAGCTGCAAGAAACACATTGTTTAAAGGTTGCATTTCCACTTTTTAACAGTTTTATTGCATGAAAATAGGTGAGTCAGACTCCGTTGGGCCTCATCTCCCTACGGACTAAAGCTGCTTTGCTTCTTCGTCACCTTCAACTGCAAAAAAAAAGCCTTTTCCTCGTATCGATCACAGCTCTGCCATCTCAGCATGGTCTGCTTCCCTTTCCAAAACAGAAAAAAAGGATCAAAGGCTAAAATAAGGCTCCCCTCCCTCCCCGTTCACGCAGAGTTTGCTCCCTGTTGCCAGTCGCCGTGCACTTTCCCTCAGAAACGGTTGCCACGAACCCGCTGTTGTTGCAGCTGATTCCACCTTCCTCCACACCGTCGCCAACGGTGATGAGACAACAAATGCAGAGTTTATCACCGCAGAGCAGTCAGAAAACCCCCGAACCACATCGGGGGGGAGGTCGAAGCTACATCTGCACTGAAACGGAGCGAATAACTTTTCTGCAGAAGTATAAAAACGATGTACAAACAAATCCTCCCTTGATGTGTTCCTCATTTTATGTGACAGTAAATGAATAAACTTTGGGTCTTTGAATTGTCGAGCGTTATATGTGGAAGACTTTTCACTATTTCCATGATTATTTTCATCATTAGCCTGTAGATTAACAGGTAGCTGCAGCCCTTCATATAATAGCTGAGTTTTAAAACGATACAGAAAACACAACAATGCAACTGATCGTACACTTCTTTGTCATTTCATCATGAAGTCGCTTCATTTCAGACGTTTTCTGTTTATTAGTCAGGTCGTCTTGCTCTAATCGATCACTAATCAATGACATATCCTTGGATGTTATGGATGTTAAAGCTGAACTAATCAATATTTTTACAGACAGACTCTGATCCTCTCAGCTCTACACAACATTTTACCGTCTTTCAGCTCACTGTTTTGGATCACGGTCACGGCTCTTAGCAACATTATTTTCCAGCTGTGTGGTGACTCCAGAGCAGGAGAATTGCCACCAAGTGTCCCAGGAGAAAAAGAAAATCGATTAGGTTTTTTAATTTAAAGTTATGCATAATTTAAGGGCGTGGCCACTTTGAGTGACAGATGGGTGCCCTGATAGGACTGTCTATGGCTCAGAGACATTTGCGTGGCTTGCCTCAGCTCCACCTCTTTGCTCGATTTTAAATGACTGAGCAGCTAGAGTCAGGAAATGTAAAGATGGCAACAGCTGCAGGCACCAGACTGGGCTCCAAAAACTGCTCAGTAGAAAATGATAGGTGACGTCACGGAGGGTTGGTCCATCTTTGCATACAGTCGATGGACAATAAGAACAAAATGTTCAGCTGCAGCAACAGGTTCACTGAGACTTGTGTAATAAAAACTCCCCGGCAAGAATCATGTAAGGAGACCGTTAGTGAGAAGTTAGAATGTCTCACTGCATTTTGGAGGAAAAGGAGGAAACACGTTAAACTTAACGCAAACATCTGGATCTGGACACAGTTTATTCCACTTTTTATTAACGTGTCATCAACATCCTGAAATGTTTCAGTTACTGTTCTAGAATTGTGACGGTCGCATCTGTTGCAGCAAACGAAGCTCACAGAAGCTAATTAAGCTGTTTATGTAGTGATAGCTGGGAGTTTCTGATGACTTCAGCAGTCAAAATGTGACGTCATGGGTGCAGCAGTTTAATGTAAATAAAAGTTAATGTTAAAATAAATGCACTTAATTGTTTTTTTGCAGTGAAGGTATGAAGTTGTAGACATCATCAAGACATCCCTGGTCCTCAGTCTTAATCCCATCTACACGTCTCTGATTGAACTTTTTATCAAAGAACCACATCTTGCTAAAAGCACACGTCATGTCTTTAGTCTCTGGATCGCACAGTTGATGCATCAATTCTCACAGAGAAAGACGGCAAACTGTGTTGCTGGGGCAACCTACTGACCCACAGTATACAGCAGCAGCTGCCACGTCAACAGAGAGATGAAGAAGATAAGAGAACCAAATAATCCCCAGCCCTCTCCAAAGTGCTGATGTACCACAGTGCTGGGCTTTGCTGAGATTTGCTCCATCCACATGGTTATTTATACCCCAGGCTGGGCAGGAGTGAGGCTGCAGAGCGGAGGAGGGAGAATTATGCACAGGCTGTCGCCACAGAGAAATCTACTGTATACTGGAGATGCTGCAGTTCAGTGTCAATCACTTTACTCTGAGGATTCGTTCTCCGAAGAGGGTCAGCAGCGATCGGAGTTACTGCACATCCTCACCTTTGCTTGACTAAATGTTGAAATTTAAAGTTTCTTTTTCTTGATTTTGCAGAAGCGTCTCCTTTTCCTCAGTCACCTGGATTGATCTGGCAACAAGTGGCTTCACCTCACAGATCTTCTGGCACAACTACCTCGCTGGGGAGATTCCTCAGGGGTCCGGTTCCACCGCCACTATCACAAATTGGAAACGCGACCCACCTGCAGGGAAACGAGAGCGGCAGCCACCACGGCAAACTCAGGACTAGTGAAACGTCGACGGAACCCAACCTGAGCTGAACTTCCTGACTGACGCTCCCTCACACCTCGGAATAAGACGACCGAAATAACTAGAGAAGGTTGTTGCTCTGAGCGGCGTCTGTCAGTAAAAGGCAATCTGTTTATTCAGGCTGAGTGATGTCTGAAAGTGGCTCTGCACAGGCTCGATAATAACCAGGGGAGAATGAGCAGCGATGACAGCCGATGGTCTTTTTGGAGCTTCTCGAACGCTGCCAAACACAACGGGGTGAAGGTTTGCAAGACAACAACGACGCTGCTGCACGGAGAGGACTTCGACGCCAGCTGCAGAGGGCTCAGGAGAGGGAAAGTTGAGAAACAGGCGGACAGATTCCTCATGAGGACAGGGTTCGGCTTTGGCACCTTCCTGCAGCACCCCAGTCCACAATGTCACACCTCGACGTGTCGCACAAACACACAAAACAGGAGGGCCTGAGAGCGCCACATGTCATGTGCTAAGAGATGCTGAAAGAGTGCCGCAAAGCCGCGAGAGCCGACGCATGTGAAGAAGATTCCTCTTTGCTGTCATGCATTTTACACAAATTCGCTGTTGTAGAATTTAAATTTTGCTTGAAAAAAAAGCAGAGTTTGTGGGGAGTTACTGCCTCATCACTCTGGCAGACACGTGAGACAGATAAATGGAGCGACTCTGCTTTTAAAAAATGACAAAATGACACACTGGGACACACTTATTATCCTTAATTGGAGGCACAAGCAGTGAATATCAAACAGAGCTAGAACTGTCCACTGACAGAAAATTAATCAGCAACTATTCTCATCATTAATTAGTTTTTTTTTTCCCAAATGAAAATGGAAAAAAATGAACTCATTCATGCTTTTTAATTTGCTGCTTTTCACCTGTGAAAGGAAAGTAGCTGCCTTTGAGTTTTCACATAAAACAAGAATATTTCTGGACATTTCACAAAACAACCAATTAATTGAGAACATAACAGGCAGATTAATCAATAATGGAAATAATCACAAGCTGCAGGCCTATTAACTCTTATTTTTCAGCAGATTTCTGTCATATTTAGTTCTCTAAAATAGATATTTTGGTTTTAGGAACTTGTAATATTTCTGCCTGTGTCTTTCAGGGCCACACGGTGTGAAAACGTGCAGCTCCAACTGAATGACTCCACAAGTTTAATCATTTATGACTGAATCCCTGAATGAGGAGCTGCTCCTCTGCGCACGCGCTGCTCGTCCACGTGCGCGTGACGCGAGGCGTGCGTGCGAGCACAAGTTGTGCTGTCGGAAATAGACGATAATAATAAGTAGAAGATGTCAAATAAATAAATAAATACAAACGGGGGAGTGAGCCACATGTCTTCCTCGCAGGCAGGTGCGCTCCAATCTTTAATTTCACTCACTATTAAACTAAAAGCTGCGCAAAAAAAGCCTTTAAAAATAGGTTTTAGGATATATTTATGCTTTCTGAGAATCTAAAAAAAAAAAATAAATCAGATGTGAGGTCAACGTGATGCCTCCGTGAGATGCACAACTCAACTTACCAGTCGACTCTCACTCGGGCAGAGATGGAGGTGTTCGCCGCCTGCACCAAACCGGCGCACAGCGATCCGCTGCATCCACCGTGAGTCAGTCCGAGCGAACCTGCTGCAGGGAGGACGGCGAGAGGCCGGACGGAGGAGAACAAACCGCAACACACAACAACATCATGTGAAAGTCAACAGAAATACGAGCCATCGGTACATCCGCCCGGTTCTACGCTGGCAGGAGCGGCGTGCACAGGGCAGCGCTGCCTCTGTATGAGGGGCGATCAGTGCGCACAGCAGCAGCAGCAGGAGGAGGAGGAGGAGGAGCGAGCTGGCTGAAGGAGAGAGTCCACGGCTTTCTACTAGATGCATTCTGGTCGTTTATAAAGAAATAAGGAGATATAGATATGCTCCTTGGTCCCTGATGAAGACTTCTACCCTTTTTACAAACATGACAGACAAAACACAATCAAAATCATTTGCAACATACTTTTCTCCATTGTTTGTGCCTTATCAGTGTCTGAATCATGTGCAGCATTTCATCTCCTGTAATATTTCGTATTTTCACTGTGTACATGTGGAACATTTAAGTTTCATCTGCAACATTTTAATTACATGTGCAATATTGCACTCCATGTACAACACTGTCAGTGTAATGTATAATATTTCATTTTCAGATACAATAGGTCATTTCAGGGCTGCAAGGTGGCTCGGTGGTTAGCACCGTTGCCTCACAGCAAGAAGGTCGCCGGTTTGCATCCTGGTGAGGACACCCAGGATCTTTCTGTGTGAAGTTTGCATATTCTCCTCGTGCAGTGTGTTTCTCTCCAGGTTCTCCGGCTTCCTCCCACAAGGTCCAAAAACATGTTGAGGCTTATTGTTGATTCTAAATTGTCCGTAGGTGGGAATGTGAGTGTGCTTGGTTGTCTGTCTCTAAGTGTAGCTCTGTGATACACAGGTGACCTGTCCAGGGTGTCTCCTGCCTTCGCCCTGAGTCAGCTGAGTTTGCAAGGAATGACATTGTGACAAATTTCTGTCATTACTCACAAAGACAAAAATAAAACGAGATTATACAGCAAACACAAATCTGCCACCTCGGGCAGACATCTGGCCTGAGTTCTCTTTCAAGGATAAAGCACTTCTTTCTGCATGTATTAAATCAAACACTTTTGAGATATGTGTGAAATTCTAATGAATGGAATTTTTTTTTTTTTTCTTACTGACAGGTATGTGTCTCTTTCTTAATACTATGCAATAAAACGGGAATAACACAAAATCAATGAAACTCCATATTATGCAGACATGAATGGTCAGAATGTTTGCCGGTTGGGAGATTATGGTGCAGCAGGATTAAAGAAACAGTCTCGTGCGAGGCTCTACGTCAGGTACTGATTTACTTAGTTTTGTACATTTACACACATAAAGTACAGTATATCTGTAAAGGCACCATCACACTGTGCAATTTTAGGCTGTCTGGGACGAAAGTTGACTGCTGTGACAGAAACAAGGTGACCAAAGACAGTTTACGGTGACAGGGTCAGAAATTTCTTGCTAGACTCTAATAGTGTGACTGTCGCTACGACTCACATCTGCAAACCGGAGCTGGCAGCAGGATTACTGGGAGGCTGAGACATTTGATTTTTGGGTCTAAGCTCAGTAAATCTGGAGGAATTAACTATTAAACCCAGGCCCAATGGATATACAATTTTTCAAATTGGACTCAGTTTAGCTCCCTAAAGATGAACCGAACAAGCAGGATGTATTGAATAATTTCACAAATCTGCAGAAAGCAAACAAAATGTATCCAATACAAACCAGTGAAGCAGCAGATCCAATTAGGAAGTTAGGCCCCCACAAAAAATATAATCCTGATTCCTGTTCAGTGCACATTTGACAAATACCATAAAAAAAGTTACAGTTTAAATGTGGTTTGTTTTCAAGTTCTTTAACAAAGTTTGTCATTTGCTGATCACATTGCAGCTTCCTGGTTTGCACTTGTAGGTTCTGGATTTTCATCAGTGGGCTGCTGGTTCTGATCTCACTGTGCTGATTTCTTTCTGTTAAATCTCTAACTACTATTACTAATAATAACTTGTTTATCATCAGGCAGCAACAAGAGGGAACACGTGCATCAGTCATTAACAAGGCTGAGCTGACCTCCCTAAATGTTAAAACCAGCCACTAAAAATGCCAAAACACACTAATGATGCTACACTTTTCATCCCCCAGCTCCACCTTCTTCTTCTCTCTTGTCCTTTTCGGCGCCCAAACGGCTGTGTTCAGAGTTGCATTTTCAGAATTGTAAGCGCTCTCACATCTCAGTGCTAAGATTCACCGCACACTGTGACCTGCCACGAACTGATGCCGTGTAGTCTGACACATCTTTAATTAGACCCATCCAGCACAGTGTGGCATTCAGTAAACTTACACATACGTTGTTGTTGTTGTTGTTGCAGCTCAGGCTAAAGGTGTCTTAAGGTGGCTCCTCTGTGATTACTTGATTTTATTTCTAATCACAGGCTTTTCTGCCCCGAAGTGGCTTTTTGTTGTTTGTTTTTTTTTGCACAAATGCGGTCGCATTATTGCTCAGCACACAGACAGGTTCTAAAAAAAGAGCAGAAAATAGAAAAACATCTGAGCAACACATTTGGACATTATCCAGCAACGTATGAGTAAGTTACAGTAAATCTGTTCAAGTGCTTGAGGTGACATGAACGGTGGATAAATTGAACCTTCAGAGTCATCGCTCAAACCAGGATTCCTGCATCTTGTTCACAACCAACTGCCTGTTTTCTCAAGTGATTCTCATCCAAGTTTATCTCTCCAAACTGGGTTACCAAGAAGTTCAAGCAATATACGCACTTGCAGCACTTTATGAACGCATACAACACAGAGTTTTAAAATGATGCAGAAAACACAACAATGCAACAGATGATGTATTTCTTTGTTGAAGAAATTCAAGAAGTACATGCACATTATCCCTGTTTGAGCCTCTCTGCACTGGTTACTTCAGCTTTAGAACTAGTTTAAAGATTTCTCAGATTTAAATAACTTTGTGGCTCCGAGCTACATTGCTGAACTGCGATGGCCTTAGAAGTCAGAGAGCAGCCTCAGACCCTCAGGCAGGACTCTTCTCTCTGTGCCTAAGACCCACTTCATGACTCAAGGTAAAGAGGTGTTTTCAGTCAGGACCCCTCAGCCCTGAACTCCTGAAACTGAAACAATCAACCACATTTTGAAACCTAAATTTCTTAAAATGTACCTTTCATATTTTGCTTCTGAATTTGACTATTCATGGTGTTATTTGCTCTCTTTGCTCAACTTTTATTATCCTGCTATGACTTATTTGATTCTGTTTGTAACTGTGTTTTAGAAAACTGCTTCATAAACAATGTTACCATCATCTCATGCATTATCTCATAAATCTACCAAACTTGAGGCATTTCCTGACTCCTCAAATCTCCACCAACAACCACGATAAAGCATAATGTTTTGACTGGTGTCCTGCATTACAAAATCTGACTGTGTGCTATGGCACTTTAAGTAGAAGTAGGCGATACCACAGAATTGCTGCTATCAATAACGTTTTAGTGTGAACAACAACTCATGTGCATCAGCACTGCAGAGCTAAACACAACAGTTGCACACACTGGAACACCAGGAGGAGCGTTCAGGATCTCACCCAACATGTGATGAATTGATTGTTTTTGTATTATTAGCCTATTGATCCTTTTTATTCATGTTCTGGCCAATATTTATGCCAAAATCTAACAACTTTTTCTCTAGATCATCACAGGCAACAGTAAGAGTACCGTGCTGCCCATTTTTAAAGCTTCTGTATCCAACAATCAGGATCACATCTCAGGATAAAACAAACAGTCTTCCTTCTGAGGGGCAACAAAAAAATAATCCAGCCTCAACTATTAAGCCAATCCTAGCTTCATAAAATACATCGAATGGCCATAGTGAGATGTCGTCAACTTGAATAACGTTATCTTCACCTCAGTCATCCTCCTTTACTCTGCTCCTGTCTGTTCCACTCAGTATGTGTCAGTTTCCACAGTTGGTCGAACTGGAGCAGACCAGTGACTGACTGGAGTAAACACATGTGGAAACAGACACACAAAAACCAGAGTGGAACAAACAAGATCAAGTTTGAAAGGAGCGTTAGAGACACTTACTGAGCTGAAATTAAATGAGTGCACATAAATTAGGTAACGAACACAAATGAAATACTTTGTTTTTGCAATCTATAGTCATTGGGACATGAGGTGAATGTTGGGTTGCATTTTTACTTTTCCAGTGCGACGTGGGAAGTCACCCGTGTACTGTTCATATGTTTGGGGAGGGCCAACTGTTTCAAAGGGAGGGATTCAAATGTACATACAACCAGCCAGGCTGCCAAACTCAGATGACAGCACATACCAATTTAGTGTGACTTCATTCTCTGCTAAGTGTTGCAAACCATCTCTCCACTATACCTTTACATAGCAGATACTTGTTGGCTGCTGCATTAGTGCTATATTTATGCTCTAAATCTTAAATAATCTTGAGAATGTTTCCCACTAAGGCTACTTCAGTTATTGTTGTTTATCTTAACATAAAATTCAGACCTATTAATTACCAAACAACACCGATGCAGCAGCAGCTTTGGGATTTACAAAAGGCAGGTGTGTCTTCAGTGCTTCTCCATCCCTGGCATCAATCGCCCCTCATACAGAAGCGGTGGGCGGATCAAGCACCTCCCAGGAGCTCAATGCTGAAAACTATTGGTGAGATGCAACTACAGAACAAACAAACCTCTTGTCTGTTAGAGTGGAAACATCAAAGCGGAGTGAAATTCAGTTCTGATGGCTGAACAAGAGACCTTTTGTTTGCCTCAAAATGTTTGTGATGCTGCTTCTCAAAGGTCACTGCGCCATCTGATTTAAATGGCTCCAACGCCGAGACCATGGAAACAACCTCATCCACCAGACATTTGTATTTGAGCCACCAACCACACTGCACGTTTATAAAGATCACACGTCTTTAGTTCAGTTAATCTCCTCTCCCTATGGTGAGATGTTGCTTCCATTGATAGGTCTGTAGTTCTGGTGGCTAACATAAATCCCTTTCAGTTCATTTAGTTTTTTAGACTTAACGCATGTCCAAAACAGCTGACGTTAGTGTAATATGTGTGTGAGTTTCACCTATTTTTAAAAATGTTATTACATCCTTAGATTCCAAGAACTATCACACCATTTATCTCATGATGGATCATAATCTATGATCAGTTGATTAATACACAGTTGCAGCTCGCGTGATAGAATTAAAGGACATTTCCTTTTTTTTTCTTCAACCTGTATTTATCATTAATGTGGCTCTTTTGTCATGGTAAGTTTACACCATCCAACTCTTGCAGAGATTCAGAGAAACGCCGCTGAAACAGTTTATCAGGGAAACCAGCTCCCTGCAGCTTTGAACTTAAAGCAAAGCTTCAGTTTATTTAATACCGTCTTATTTCCAGATGCAAACCTCTTAGGCGCACGAGATAAATTGACAGCATTTGGGCAAGTTTGATTAATAAGTAAATAAATTTAAGATTTGCAGTTTCATACGCAGCTTAATCATGTGAAGCGAGTTAATTTCTGTTGGGCTGCAGCCTGGAGCTCCTTCCAGCAAAGTCTATATTATGTTTCTGCAGGAAAGGAGGCTGCAGCCGTGGGGTCACATTTCTCGGAGGGTTAGGGTGCTCCTTTAGCTATCCAATTTCACAACAAAAAAAAATGAGTCCTAGAAATGCAACTGCCTGAAACTGCAGCCATATCCTGCTAAATAACATCGAGATACTCAACAAATTGCTCTTAAATGTTGGATTGTTTCAACAAACAAGCTGTTATGTGTGCAACTTGTGCAACAGAAACATGTAAGATTAACTTTGATCTGTAATTACGTCGCCGTCAAAGATGGAGAAAGACGCTTTGAAATTTAGAAAAGTACAAGAAATAAGGTTTGCATCAGTGGTATTTAAAAAAAATAAATAAATCAGACAGGCTATGTACATGATATGCTTTTGAAGTTATCTTACTGAGATTAGTCGTTTTCCTCACTGCATCCTTACACCAGACTTAAGGTGCCAAATCCAACTTTAATCACTGCTAATGCAATTAGCAAAATGGTTCTTTCAGGCAGCTAATTTCTGTGTTTCTGACTCAATGTTTAAAACGAATGATGTAAAAATCAGATTTTTTTTTCTGGAGAGGTGCAGGCTGCTGGTCTCCCTGAGTGTGTTACATGACCCAGAGAACCGCACTAATGGGGAATAATGTAGGTTCAATTAAGCTGAACTTTAGGGTTAACAAGCTAAGCTTTGCAGTGCAGACCTGCAGTATGGAAACATGTACTGCTACACACACTGCTAGTAAAAAACTGTTTCATGTTGCCTTGTTGTAAGTGCTAATGGAGCCTTCAAGGGTTTTTCTTGTACTTTGCACCTTGCAGTGCACGGACAGCTGCAGCACACAGGAGGAACACGTGATCCAGCAGCTTCACATACGACGTGAACTGTTTATTTGAATGCCTGCAGAGACCTGCGTGATCATGTTGCAGGTCTTGAACTTGTAAACCCACAGAGCAAACTCAGAGTTGAAGATGCAATAAACAATGTGGGAGCACGCTCCACAGCGACTCAGGCAATGTTTCCACTTCAATATGCTGCTGAGCCGCACACATTACCAATTTAAATGTTGCTCGGCCTGGTGGGCTACAGGCGAACACGGAAAACAGATATACTGACTGTTCTTTAGGTCTGTTATTTCAAATCTCATTATGCTCTGCCTGGAAGAAACTGCTTTGACCATCTATGGCCACAACGCAGAGACCTTCAAGATTGCCGCTGCATCTGCAGGGCTTTCTGTGCAGCCCTTAGTGAATATATCCGTGTGCAAAACCATAATTAGACATGCCTTCCAAAGTCAATCCTATTTCAAAGGGCTCCTGGGGGAGATATTATGCTCCCCGTAAACCCACGGCCCCTGCCTCAGTCACTCCTAATTACATTCTAAATTCAATCAAGTGGAAACAAACAGCAGCAATTCCAATCAAAAAAAAAAAAAAAAACCTGATACGAGGGCGACTGTTTGTGCATTATAAAAGAAAAAAGAGACGGACTGACACTGATTTTTGACCCTGTGCTTGAAGTACGTCCTTTGACAGGATAAGTACAGAGCAGAGATAAGAGCTCGTGTTGATTGAAATTCACCTGATGAATGTTTAAAGAGGAAATGGTGACACAAATGTCGGCGAACGAAATGAGCAAGGAGCAATGGAGGGATGATAGATGCATTAAGAAGTGGTAACCTTGAATTAGAACAGTGGAAAGCAGGAGAAAAGATGGATGGAGATGGAGAGATAGAGCTGCAGGCTGCAGAGACAGGGACCGGGGTCCAGACTGAAATGTCAGATGAGTCAGAGGCATTCTGGGAAGACGCTGCTGTTTAATACGACTCCACAGTCTGCCACGGAGGCTGGAAATTTACAATGACACCATCGCCGTAATAACAAGCACCTGCAGCCACGTTGTGAAGGAGCTGTCTGCTCTGAATGAGCGGGGAAGTGACATTGATTAACCCTGACCGCCTGTAACACCAGATAACTGATGGGCTCGACAGCGCCCAGGGTGCCACGGCGATTTAACCGTAAAATCCTGCGCGCATCCCTCAAACGCGCGGACGCTCAATAACCTGTGATGTTCAGCTATGGCTACTTATTTATACTTTCTGAGAGCCAGCACAGATTTGTCGATCTGAGCGTTACATTACGGGCTAAAAAAAACAATCATTCAAGGGGAATGCTGGAGATGACAGCAAGCACCGTGCAGAAAAAACATAGAGAGAGGCCAGACTGGTCTCGAGCCTCAGCAGATTATCAGAGTATCTGTGTCTGTCTTGATGATAACTTGACGAATGATTATCCCAGATAAAGTAAACCAAACTGTGTAAATCTCAGAGAAGATCCCAGCTGCCATGTAACACTAGAGACGGTTATTTCCGTCCGTGCTGATGTGTTTGACCGGCGGCTGGTAAGATGAGGAGAATGGAAAGTGTTTTGTGGTCAGCACTGGTGGAGATGCAGGAGGGAGGGTTGGAGGTCTAAATAAAGTTGCTTGCTGATCCCACAGGCGGCCCCCGTCGCTCCAGCTGTGACGGCGGTAAATAGACATGGGATCTAAGTGTTTGCTGTGGCAACATGTGAGAGCAGCGAGGTGGCTGAGCGCAGCGTGAAGCCTCGCTGTCACTCTGATCTGTGCTGCTCTGACGTCAAACCGACACGCTCGCTGCTGTGCAGAAAGACCTGAATACAGCCTCCGCACATCCAGCTTCACATCCATACGGTGGAGGTTTCTCATCTCATCCCGGTAATATTATCTCACTGGGAGCTGAATGGCTCACATCCAGTCGCTCCCCTGTGTGACGGTGAATCACTGAGATGCACACAGACGGATGCTGCTGGTGCTGGTGGTGTTGAGGGGGGGGGGGCTACAGAAGACTCTGCTACTCAGTCACGACTCCTTTGCCCAGCAGATGAGCACGAGCAACAGGGTAAATGTGTGTCTCCACAGAGCTGCCCTCCTCCTTCTCCTCCCCATCGCCGCCGCTCCTTCTTTCAGACCTGGTTGCCAAGGTAACCTCTTGTGTTGATGGCTTCACCTCTGTGTTAGCAACAATGGCCAACGAAGGAGGGGGTTGGGTTTCTATACATCTGTACACATACACACACAAGCGTATGTGCAGCTTTGTGAGGACCAGTTTGAATTCCGTGGTTAATTTAAAGGGCCGGGGTCCT
>NW_007578925.1:25499-66015 GCF_000690725.1 Stegastes partitus
AGAGAGAGAGGAACCTCAGAAATTATGAAAGAATGTCTGGATCAGTGCTGTAACCATGAAAATCATTAATCAGATATATAATGGATGGTAAATGAACATTTCCATCATATAAAATGCTGCTCATCCAGATAGATGATTGTTTTTGTGTGATCTGATTATCTGCAGCAGTGGAAACTAACTAGATACTGAAGTGCAATGTTGAGGTACTTGTGTTTTACTTGAGTATTTCCATTTTCTAAAGCTTTATAAGTCTATGTCTCAACATCTTAGGGGGACTTTTTGAGGCACTAATTTGACCTAATTAAAGAAAATATAATGTAAATGTTAGCATCATTTATTACAACCCAATAATATGTTATTCTTTTAAGTACACTTCAATGCTTTGTTTTTGTACTTTTACTGCGACTATTCTACTTTTACTTCGAGCCAATACTTGTTCCACCTCACATCCTCTCCTCTGTGTAGAATGTGATGTTAAAATCAGAGTGTCTGTCCGAGTCTCCCTCATGTGATGTTTATTAGATCAGCACCAATAAACCACTTCCCTCCTGAAGCAAGTCGCCGTCGCTGTACCTTCGCGAAGCGTCCGAGACGAGCGGAGAGAGCAGGAGGCAAACAGTCTGCCTGAGATGACAGTGTGTGGGCGGCTTGAGAAATGCTGCATCTCTGCACACATGCAGAGCGTTGACACTGACATCTGCTCCATCTGCTGCCCCTGACACTTCAGCACACACTCTGCAGCGACGGAGACATGTGCACGACTAAACAGGTGAGGAGTCGGCTTCACCGGCAATCTGAAGCAGAGAAGTTGTCTTCGCTTTGACTTGTCATTGTGACATAAATGCTGATTGCACGGTGTAATGGTTGTAATATAATCTGCGTTTAGATTGGTTCCCTGTAAGCCTCGATTTCACTGTGCGATTCTGTTTTACACCCGCCACATAATTTCCAAGGAAAATGAAGAGTCGATTTATGGCACAAAGGAAGCGCATCTGCAATTACACAGCTGAAACAAGAAGAGGATGGAGCTTGTTCCTTTCCTCAGGTAGTGAAATGATAGACGGGGTAACTGTGAAAACTCTACAGCAGAGGACTGAACTCAAATCTCGCAGGAAGGAGCAGGCCATTTTACATTTACTGTGGGCGGTCAAAAATTAAGCCTGGGATTTACAGCAACCAGAAGGATGAACTCAACAAATAAAGTTGAAAAGAAGGTTAAAGCAGATTTTTACAGTACAAAAGCAAAACACGAGAAGTCTTGACATGTGACTAAATTTCCCATTTGTTACTTGAAAAGATGGAAAACATCTGGACTTTGTGTGAATGCGCAAGGTGTTGATATACGAGTACAGATCTGCCCCCTCCGGGCTGAGACGACATCTGCGCCGTTCTCCTGGGAAGCTCTCCTTCCAAGACAAAGCTCTTCTTCCTTCGGGCACATATTAAACAAGATGCGATCCAGAAAAATGTGAAATGCGTACCTAATGTTATTACCAACAGGTACCGGTAAAATAATGTGCAGAAGCGGGCACGCAAGTTGCAGGGGCTAAAACAAAAGAGCACCGTTGTCAGAGGAGACCTACCTATTCTTATTAATAGAGTGCTTTGACGGACGAAGCAGCAGCAGGACACCCAGGAGGCAAAATAACAACAGGAAGTCAGACTGAAAGGCCAAAGCAAGGTAGGATTAAGATGAAATAGAGATTAAAAGGGAAAACAAGAAGACAAAAGCTGCAAAAGACTACATGCAATTTGTCAAATAAAAAATAAAAGCAATGAAAACCTTAATAAGCATGTCACATAAAAGCTAGTCCAGAAAATGGGGTTTAAAAGAAGTCATTGATTCCGAGCGCCTCGTCTCCTCAGGTGGGTTGTTTGAAAGCTGATGGCAAAAGTGAGATCACCTTTGGATTTAAGCCTCAAGGCAGAAGGGCTCCAACTGAGGATCTAAGGCTGCCAGCTGACCCATATGGGACAACGTTTCAGCTTCATAGCTTGGGGCCAGATCGACACATGCTTTCAAAGTGATCAGCAAAACCTTAAAAATCAATTCTACAATGAACAGGGAGCCAACGGAGAGAAGCCAGGATACGGGTGATGTGATGATGTCTGCTGAAAACCAGCAAGACACAGAGCTGCTGAATTCTGAACTAGTTTAAGAGTGACTTTTGATTTGAAAGAGGGAATAGTCGAAGCCTGGAGAAAATAAGTGCATGAATTTGAGCGTGAGAACTTTGGTTTAATTATGGAGATGGTTTGTAGCTGACAGAAGCAGAACTAGACAACTTATTAGCTCTGCATCAAATAGTACTCTCAATTTCGGCTTCACATTAGAAGGAAAGGGACCAAGGCCGTTGTCAATGGAGGATAAAACGACTTTTCAAATATTGAATAGAAGAATATTTAGTTCCATCAAAACAGTTAATCACTGAGACAATCTAAAACAGCAGTGAGGCTTCCTGGGTCACCAGATCACTGAGGAAGGTATAGATGTGCGTCATCGGCATAGAAGTGAAAAGTTTGATATTTTGGCTGCACAATACAATCCAAGGTTTCTCTCCTCCTTTATCACAGCATGGAAATCAGGCTTTCTGTTTCAAATTGTGATTGTTATTGTTGTTTTTTGCTTTGGACAGCAGCCAGGTTGTTCACAGTCACAAGTGGTGTTGATTGTTTGATGTCCTGTGTCATGGGGAGTTGAGAAGCTCTGCGCAAAATAGAAAGAGATTCCAACAGCTGCACCGACAGTAAAACTTGGAAATGCAAGAGGTAAAAGTTAAAAGTTTTCTGTCACTTTAAGACACATTCATACATTTTAAGTTTTCGTGTGGAGAAAAAATACCTGCTCAAGACAGCAGGTGGGAAAAAAAAGGCTAATTAACTTGTGACTTGATCTCTTATTTCAGTGCACTTGATTAATTGCACACTTGTTGCCACTATATCCTGAAAAGTGTCTCCTGTCTTCTTCCACAGACTGAGACACACAAATCTTTGGAGTAAGAAATAAAGTTGTCAGTTCAACCTGACCCAAAGCTGCCTCTGCAGCTGAAAAAGCTGAACTAAATGGGAAGCAGGAGCTTGTGCAAAACACTGTGTGTACAAGTTACCGCCTGCAGTGTTCTCAGATATGACAGTCGCAGGAACATTTGCTCTGACAGTAATCAGGTAAGATCTCATTAAAAAGCAATTATCCAGAATTAATTTCTAAGCTCAAAATAAGATGTAGATAAAATAATACAAATTAGAAGTATTTGGAAGCTTTAATAAATGCCATGCAAATGTGAAAACTGCAGCAACACGTTTAGTATTAAGAGCAAATTAATTGTAGAATAATGCAAATCAGCTGAGATGGTTTTTTTAAAAAAATTTTTTCAATAAAAAAAATGGGGCGATAAGAAATGTGGCTTTATAACCTTTAAAATTTATTTCCAGTAGACGTAGATGAGGACTACCAAATTAATTGGCTTCAGTTGTGTTTTAAAGGGTAATTTATGTGGTGCAATTAAAAAGTTATGTGACTGTCCGTGGTGCCGGCACACAGAGCGAATCTTGATGTTGAATATGATGAATATCAACAGCAGGACCTGTATTAGATGTGTGTTTGTGACCAGTGACAGGTGTACATTTGTGATTTCTCCAAACTGGAGCAGAGAGGAAAACATTCTGGGTCAGTCAAAAAGTTAGTTACCAAACTTCATGTGGAGGATCATCACTGGTGATGAGAGGGGGGTCTGCAGCTACCATCAACAGAAGAAACGAGAGTTTTCACAGCGGAAGAACTGCAGATTCCAAGACTTGTGTAGCGCTTTTCTACCTTAGTATTACTTAAAGCCCTTAAAATGTTCTTATTTGCACGCTTATTCAAACACCAGTGGTAACAGAGCAACAATGCCAAGCATTTGCCTGCTCTCAGGAGCAACTTCAGATTCAGTGTCACGGAGGGTTGAACTATTAGTGGACTAGCTGAAGCACAGCCGCCTGCTTAGTTGTTGTTTCTTAAACATTCAAGTAGTTGTACACCTCGGATTTATCCTCCAGCATTGGACTGTCAATCTAGAGTTCTACAGTGTTGCTCTGACATGTGTGTAGGGTAATAATTGGTGCAACCAACCTGATCTATAGTGCAATAGCATCAGGGTGCTCCAATACACTGTGCATCCGATCACAGTCCAGGATGCAGGTTTTTAGGCAATAAACACCAAAATCACTGGTTTCCAATTGCCCTACTCATGAGATACGTCTCCCTGCGACTTCATCTTCTTCCCCAAAATTAACTTCAAGTTGAAGAAGTGCCGATTTGAAGCAGTGGAGGAGATTCAACACAAATGATGCTTAAATCTCCTCCATAACGGAGCATTACAAATGTTGCAGGAGCACTAGGAGCTGTGCATTGCTGCACAAGGTGACTACTCCAAACGGGTCGGTGGTCAAATTTAAATCAGGTTTTTGATTTTTATAGGCACAGTCTCAGAATTTTCTGATTCCTTTGTAATATTATTACCTTTTCTCCTCTGCGACTCGGCTAATAGTTTTCTGAGCGTGCAACACTTGAGCGTCACATTTTGGGACACACCCTCCACTGCGCTTGTTAGGTTACCTATGACGCACTTCGGTTGTTAACAAACTAAAACCATCATTAGACGCAGAACCTCCCTCTTCACTACTTCAGGTCATTCAGTTTAGGTACATTTTTTTGTGAAATAACACCTCACCACATAAATACACGTGTCTGAACTATTGTCACACTTTGACACCACGCTTGGATGGGTGTTGTTTGTGTTTCATGGTGTTAAAATGCTGTATAATGACCCTGATGAAGGCCACGACCTGAACAGCATCGGCCATGCCATGAAGTTGTCATTTACAAACGTGACTGAAGTTTTGACTCTCTAAAGTCTGCTCTTTTTTGTGCACTTTGCAGTTAAGTGTCAGAAACTCCTTTGTTTCCTGTGTGTAAATTGGCTGTAACACATAGTCAGCAGTCGAGATGCAGCCACTGGAGGCTCCTGCAGCCTCGACAATATGTGTGAGCGACTTCTCACTCAGCATGGAGTATGTCCTGATTTCTGTGCCTTCCTTTTGAATCCAGAAAAATTCAGGTCAAGCTTTAAACAGAAAATAAAAGGAAGAGAGAACGGATCAAAGTGTTGTTTATTTAGGCTGGCTGGAACGGCGTCCCGAGCGAGGACGCCAAGTGTGACATGAGGAAAGCTGCATCCTGTGAAAGCAGCAATTTCACTCCACTGCTCCTGGTTTGTTTTGGAACCTCGATTTGATAAGACGCACGGAGGCGTAGAAAACATCTGAATTTCTTCAACCAGCCAGACTCTCTGCATTTCAGTTTTTTCCAGTGGAGACGCGCCTCCGCGGCCGTCTCGCCCTTATCATCAAAGGTTGAATCTGCTGTTATAATCAGGCTGCTAGTTGGGTTTGATGCGGCCGCTGCTCTCCGCTCCGATAAGCCCGTCGAAGGCTCCTGCCTGGGTTGCATTCGTCACAGTTTTCCCGCGTCACACTGGGCCCACGCGTCCACTAATGGAGTCAGAAAGATCGAGATGCATCTAACTGTCTGCGTCAGAGAAAAAGCAGCGTTCGAAACTGTCAGCTCAGCAGTGATCAGGCTGAATTTTAAACTCAGCAATGAGTCAGTTGCACCCGTCACTTGGAATCGTAGTTGTCGTTCATTCATAGGAATCTGTGTTAAATAACTTGATATAAGATGACGTAACTTTTTGTTGTTACTTCAAATTCACCAAGTTGGTTGTCTCATGTCCACTGTTGTTTAATCAGCCTCATTGAAACCATTCATTAGGTTTCTGTTTGCCAAGTCTGCATTAATCATTTGATAAAGGTGATTTTGTGGATCTGCCATTTACCCAAAAATGTCCCAGTGTCTATTGTAGAGATTTAGAGAAATGAGGAGTCGCATAACACAGGGCAACAAAACAGCATATATCTGTGGCAAAAAGCATGAGCTCCCTGCAGCATCCCCCTCAAAAAACAGTGTTTTATCATGAAGCATTTTAAATTGTTTCGCTGCCTGGAACAACTGTTTTAATAACTGCATTAGGGATCTCAAACTGGAAAATAATCCGGATTAAATCAACCAGAATAGACATTAAGTTCAAGAATGTTTCATTTGAAAGTAAAAAAAATTATTTTATAATTGTAATCTTTTATTCTCTGTAAGCATTATAGGGCTGGTCCGAACAGCATTTTCTGTTCTCCAGATATTCAGCCCAATTAATGACGAATATCCCACATAGCTGGGAGGGGGTGGCGGGTGAATATTCGTTCCGATGGCGGCAGTGGGGGCGAATATTCGGAGATCAAAAGTGATTCCAGCACAGCGAATGAATAGTTGGTTATTCGGCTATTCAGGTCCAGCCCTAAAGAATTATGTAGAATTTTCCCCACATTTTTAGATGAACTTGTGTCATTACATGGTTAGTTGTGCATATTGTTGCCTGGAGGCTGAGCCTGACACATCTCCAGGCTAAAGGCCCAACTCACACATTTCTGCGTCCTGATTCCACTGATTTTCATCCTAGATTTCTGACCAATTGTTGTGCTGCGTATCTCCACTGCTTTGATGTTTCTCTCTGAACGTTCATTTACTTGCTGCTATTCTTCATCCACGGTATCTTTTTTGTAAAATAACTTTTACCTCCAAAATGCGTTTTGCATTCAGTGAGCATCGGCCCAGTTGTGTAACAACCGATCGACGTCTGACCAACACGATTATTAGTTTACTCAAAGGTGCGATATGTATTTTGACATTTCAGTCACTACTCACCAGCTAGCTCCAGCCTGTTGCATGTTTTCCTACCTGCAGGCTGACCAGGTCACTGCTGTGGTGGTCCTCCATGACATTCAGCTGCCTACTCAGTGAATCTGGCCCCACAGATGGACTCCAACATCTTGGACAGCAGCTGGCATTGCTGTACTCTCCAGCAGGTCAGCTGCAAGCGGGAACTTTGAACTTTCAACATACAATCCTCACATACAGCACTTTTAAGACATGATCTGTATGATTCCACTAAAAAGCAGATCACCTGTCATGTTGTCCACAACAGAAGGTAGCCCTCTTCTATATGCATGTTTTCATGTAAACAAGCTGGTCATTAAGTAACACACTTTCTATAATTTCAAGAACAATATGTGAGACAGTAGCTGATTTAATTGTCAAGTAACTTTTGAAATGAGTCTCTTTTCCATTAACTGCTTTAGAGAAAATAAACTCGGCTGCAGAGTGTCTTTAGAAGGAGGCCGTGTCGGCTACATCATTCATGATGCATTAAACAGTAGAAAAAGCCAGAAGCAAAGCCAGCTGTTGACCAACAGATAACTAAATGTTAGAGAAGAAACAAACCAAACTTTGTCCATCTATGAGATAAAAATGGGTAGAAGTCTTCAGGAATTTTTGCAATCGGGAAAATCGTAAGTATCCGTTGACGTCAGCGTGTGTTGGTGATGTTTCATGCAGTCAAATAAATAGTAAAATAAATGATTAATAAATAGTTCAGTCCCAGCAGAGGTGAGTTATAATTAACAATACGCTCAAATCTCAACATGTACACCAAATCTTTTTTAATAAAGATTTCATGACAGGAGCAATAAATACATTTCCGTATAAGCACCTGTTATTCTGACAGAGAAGTTTACAAACACATCATTTTAATACTTTCTAAACTGAAACACAATAAGACCTAACAAACGTTACAATACTTCAAAAGAGCAGCAACAGTCTGAACAAAACATAGAAGATTAAAATAAAATCATCCACTGACCACCATCCAGCCTCCTCTGTGGTCAAATCAAAGGCTCCTAGGCCTTAGTGATGTAACCCTCTTTGATTAGGAAGTCGTAGATCTTTCTTGTCTTGTTGACGTCAATCTTGATGAGCGCTCGGGCCTGAGCCAGCCGCAGCCCGCCCTGCCGCCTGCACTCGTTGAGCAAGGCCTGCTTGTACTCCAGGTAGGCCCCCGGCACCAGACGCACCACCTGACACAACTACGAGCACAAAACAAACACAAGGCAAAGATGTAGACTCGTTTAGAAACACGTATAAATATTTAACGCCTCAGTTTGCTTCAGATAGTGTTCGTCAGATCGTCTGTGATGCTCAACACCCACTTCATGCTACAGTCTGCCGCGTGTGAAGGTTTCCCAAACTCCCAAAACTGAGTGAAAGATCAGAAATGCCTTCAAGGACACGCTGTGTTTATTTGTAGTATTTGTATGAGTCATTGAATCAACACCACAAAGACATGTGAAAGACACGGGGGGACAGATTTATGAGGAAAACTGGCAAACAGCCACGCTAGCGGTGCGGCTCTGAATGTAAATGCTGGTCTGTTGGTTTGTTCACCACTTTGGTCGAGACTGGAATTATCTCACAACTAAAATCTGTATTTATATTCATGCTCCCCAGAACATGGATCCGACTGGATTTTCCTTTTGTTCATGACCCAATACCTGTAAGCCTCAGCTGTACTAAATGCATATTAAAGTAAAATGGTGAACAAAACCTGCTAAACACCAGCATGTTTCATTTACCTGAAAGCACCAGTGTGCCACAGTAAACTAGAGCTGGCTCATGTCTCCTGGAATCAATATCACAATTAATTACCACATTTACCTCACAAATGATTAATTTAACAATTACTTTGTATCTCAAGTTGACCTTTTTAATTATCTGCAATAAACAGAACATATATGCACATTTTTAGTTCAGAACACTTTGCTTTTAGCAAAACTTCTTAATTCCAGTCCTCTACTATCACAAATGTTTCAAACTGTGTAGCTATGAGAGGAAATGTGCTTATAACATGTTCACTGGTTCAGAACCTTAAAAAACTAAAGATGACCAAATATGTGACCAAATATTTCATATTAAAAAGCAACCTACATATGTATTTTTAAAGTATTGTATAGGTTTTGTTTAGTGTTAGTGTGACGTGTAACTACAGATGGTTCAGAAAGTATCACTCATTGACTTCTGCATTATGAATTATGATGATATTGGTACTTAAAAATTGGACTTTTTATGACAGCATGACTTTATTTCTTTCTCAACTTTAATTTATGTCCACTATTGTAGATTCTGAAAGTCATGTTGAGAAATAACTGAGAAAATTCCAGGTTTTTATCGTTAATAGTTCCTGAGATATTACTATTTAATCATAGGATTAAAAATCTCAAAGTACTTGACAGACCTAGCTAAAACTGAATAAGACTTAAATCTATCAGTTCTGATTATACAAGAAAAAAAGGTAAATCAGAGATGGTCAAGCTGGTGATTTGAGTTGTAAAACCCAATAGCCTGTTGTGGCAAATTTTTCCTCCATCAAAAAAAAAAAATCAGTTTGGATACTCGTCCACATTGTGATTTCCATAATATTTTGATTAATTATTTCAGCCCTGGTGTCTAATGAATCTGAAGTGTCCACATTACTGACACCACTTCTTTTTTGTGCCAGCTCTTCCTTGAGAACAAAGACAGCGAACGCAGGCTGATAGTGACTGACAGTTTGTTGTTTGTTGGTACAATGCGCTTTGTTTCGTTGTTGAAGTTATCGTTACATTAACACATAAAGGGGAAGGACGACTGCTTGCGTTAGAGAATTAATTTATCAAACAACAAACACACAAACAATGTGAGTCAAATTAGGTCAGCGAGAAAGCCATGATGTGGAGTAAACTGCGCAGCTCTGCAATAAACTCTAAGTGTTGTTAGATAACTGATAGAGTGCAGCTCTTGATGGTTTTTTGCGGTGCACTCACTGTGAAGCCACACTTCATTACAACCTGTGGCAACTATTTTTACACCAGCGTTACAGAGATGGGAAGTTTCCACGAAAAAACACTGACTGGCAAAATATTATGAAAACATAAATAACAGCCGTAATAAATGTCTCCACTTATTATTTGCACAATCCTTCTTTACACTGGATAAGGAGAGAGCTGCACTTTGGAAACTTTCATTAAAATGGCACATAAACTGTGGCTCCAGCCGGGTGCATCCGTCGGGTAAATGTGTCTGCAGCAGTAAATCTGGCCCACAGTTTGCAGATCAGACATCATCTGACGCACACCGAGTCTTGCCGTGTGAGGCTTCATAACTGTACCTCTTTCTCCCGCTCGTTGAGCTTCTCCGTTCCCGGCAGTCCCGTCAGGTTGAGAGGAGGAGCGCTCCGCCTACCTGTTGCTGTGGAGCAGAATTTCAATAACAGTCAAACAGACGTGCGGCACCGCGGCGTTGGTCTGCGCTTCAGATAACATAATAGCCGCCTGACAACATGCAGTTAATTCCTAAGCCTGGGAGAGACGAGGGACCAAATATTTACGGTGTGCAAATTGTGTAAATATAGCCATGTGGGAGTGTGCATCCCAATTGTGCTCTGGAGGTTAGAGAAAGGCAGCTAATTTGAAAACTGAAAAACAGCGAGCTAAATATATAGGCCTGCTTTTTCGAGTGAATTAATGGAGGAGTGTGTGCGTGAATGTGCCTGAGGGCAGAGAGGACGGACTGATAGGTGGAAAGAAGCTTCGTACCTGACACTGTGATTGTTGTGACAGCTGGAGTGATGCCAGCGTCTCTGTAATCAAAAAGAAAAAAAGTGTTATTATCTCTGCAGCCTTGTTTACACACACACACATGCGCGCACACACACACTCGCCCCACTTCCACACAGCATCTCTGGGCTTTGTTCACTGTTCTCACTCCAGGATCGTCATCCAAAAAAGATGAATCATTGCGTTCAAGACTTTTTTTTTTTTTAAGGTAGAATAATTAGAAGAGCTTGGATAACCCCCCTAAAAAAAAAGGCCACGGATGAAGAAGAAGAAGAAGAAAAAAAACAAGAGCAGCAGCAGCACATTAAAAAAAAAAAAAAGACTAAAAATACAGCAGAGACTGAGGTGGAAGGAGGGAGAGCGGTGATACAAGCGTCTCCTCGAATCATCTCAGCACGACTGGTGCCGGGTGCGGCGACGACGGAGGTCAGCGTCTTCACCTGCTCGTCTATTACGTTACATTACACGGTCAACAGGCGGGAGGTTTCGGAGGCTCACATTGCAGCCTGTTTGCTGAGCCACTGCTGACAGGCTCTGCCATCCTGGATGTACTGCAGCACGTCGCACAGCATGGTCCTCTTCCTCCGCTCGTCCTCGCGCATTCGCTTCACCCGCTCGTACACTTTGGCACCTGATGTAGGTCAACAAAGACACGATGAGAGAGGATTTCTGCAACGAGCAATTACTGTGGAGATAATTTTGTCAATCGTTTTGTCAATAAGATGTCAGAAAATGCCATTTATAATGTCGCACAGCTCAAGTTGACGTCTTCAGATGTGTGGTTTTTGTCAGACCAACGGTCCAAAAAATCTGGGATGTTCAGTTCACAATCATGTTTGCCAAAGAAAAGCATCGAGTCATCACATTTGAGAACCAGCACAGTTTTTGGGCATTTTTTCCCACCAGAAATAAAATATGCAGATGAGCTTTCCCTTTGTGTGCCACACATCAACAAGCTAGTCAACCATTAAAATTTTAAAAAATGATCCAAAGACTGCGATAAACTGTTCTGCTGCAGCAGCAAATAATAATTAAAACAATTTCAACTGAATGGAAAAATAAAGGGTCTGAATATAAATGCGTTTTCCTGCTTAGCCATGCAACTTTCAAAGGAAGTTTTGTGGAACAGAAAAAGGTCAAACTTGACTCACTGCAGAAAGACTTGATCCCTGCTTTCCTGTACTCCTGCAGCCTGCGGATCTCTCTCCTCAGCTCAAACTCCACTGCAAAGAAAGTGACGCGAAGGCAGTTAAATGCAAATCGGTTCATGCTGTTCCAGAGTTAGCTGAACTCTCCCCGACACAGCTGCAGCTCAACACTTCATCCAGCACAAAGCTTTTCATGCAAATTTAGATCAACATCTGGTCACACCTGCACAGTTTAGATGCTGTTGACAAAGTAGAGATAGATAGATGTGGAGGAATAGTCTGACATTTGCTTAGGTGAGAAGCCTGAAACCGTCCTCATGTGTGAGTGTTTGAGCTGGAAGACCGTTAGATGAGCTTAGCTTAGCATAAAGACTGGAGACAAGGGGAAACAGCTAGCCTGGCTCCGTCTGCACCTCTAAAGCTCTCTAATTAACACGTTGTATCTCAAGTGTAAAAATAACAATCCGTTGTTTTTACAAGGGGTTATGTGCTCAAGTATTTCTTAGACTTCCTGGAGTCTCCACTCGTTGCCGGGCAACTGCTCAGAGCCAGGAAATAGTTTGGAAGTGGTAAAAGTGGTGGTCAGATCTTCAGCAGAGTTTGAGTAAGTCCATGCCAAGAAGCATTACAAACTTAGAAAGACTTTTCATGTTCGTTCAGCCATTTGTGCACGCAGATATACTGGGAATCGACTTGAAAAAATAGAAAAAGGCGCAGTCTGACGTTACCTTCCAACAACGATTAAAAATAACATCCCTTGAGGGCGAAATCGTCTAGCGATGTCGAGGCAGTCTGGCAAGAACCGCTTAAATTAATTCAGCGCATGTTACCCTGCCATGTGTACTCAGCCAAATACTAACGTGCGTGACTTTCGATGAATTTGTCGTGTTCAATCGGTCCAACCACTCTGGCAAATCGTCGCATGACATCATACAACTCCTGCACCTCCTTCGGGTAGCATCGCTCCAGCACTAACGGAAAGAAAGAGAGAGGAGAGAGAAGTGAGTGGGCGACAGATACAAACAAATATAACACAGAAATATGAAAGAGAAATCCACCCCTGTAGATACTTTTAGACATGACAGCTTTTACTGCTTTCTAGGAGAAGTGATTTGGTTTGTTTTGTGTAGTTCACCACCAGGGAACATGCAGCTCTGCATCAACCCAGGGCTCACAGGCATGTAAATATTACAAGCATCTATTATCACAACCATTGTGTGGACGCACGGCTATGATGTGATCTCTCGAGGCTGCTGCCAGGGCAGAATTTGTTTCCTGTAGCTACAGAATGTATGGTTCTGTACTTTGGATTCAAACCACTGACTGCACTTAACTCACAGCACTCCTCCACTGTAGATGCAACAAATAAAGAACAACCAAATGCCCTCCGTGGACTCATCAGTAGGCGGAAATAATCAAGCTGCAAACTGCACTGAAATGTACATAAAGACGAACTTGCTACAGGCTGAATATTGAGTCTCTGAACGGCATTAAGGCAGACATTCTAATCTTTACAGAAATGTTAAATTTAGCCCAGTTTCAACAGATGAGTGGTGCTATTTTGAGCTATTTCAACAAGAAATTTAAACTACGGAGAAAAAAAAAACTGAAATCCACAACCGCCTTCTCCATGGAAATAGTTCCACTTTTATTCCCCTCAGATAAAGCCAACAAAAGAAGTCACCAGGGAGTCTTTCTCTATTTGTGTCACATTTTGATTAAATTTTGTATTTCTTCTGATTACAATTTGGTTTTTGACAGAATTGCCACTATCATTTTTTAAAGTCCAGCTTCCATCCAATATTCACTGTGCAACAGATTTCAAACGTGATTAGATTCCATCAAAGGCACACAAAGAGGACGCCATGAATTTGCAAAACCACTGACACGACAGTTTAAATCCTCGGTCAGACATATATCCTAAACTGCAGCCTCTGCGATTTGCTAATTGTACTGTTTCAAAATGTACTTTCCACTTGAGCCCTAATTACAATGCAAAAATCACGGTTTAAAAGTCTGACTATAAGGTAGCCAGTAATGTGACAAAGCACTTCAACATCCAGACTGAGACCAGACTTATTATTTTTGCCCACAGCCTCTGTCATTCTACAATAGTGTTTTGAGAGTGAGTAATTTCCACATTTTACACAGACAACCTTCATCTGTCGGAGGAGGCAAACGAACAATAATTGAATGCTGGTAGAGGATGTCAGCTTTAAATAAAAAAAAAAGAACCAACTGCTGACTTTGTGGAGCTTATGGCTGATATTTTAACACAACCTGTAAATCATTTGTGTTTTATAAGTTACCCAACAGCCAAAGCAGGCCCAAAGACTAAAGTTTCAATGCTAACTAGGTTTAGTTTTGTTGTAAGATTGTCTAATTCAGAGCCTGGTTGAAAAGCACAACAGCAATGAAAAAGGTATTAAACTCAATAAAATAAGATGCAGCAACCTTGCTGCATCAAGAAGCAACCCTGTCCCTGCGATTTGTCACAGCGACGCTCCACCGATGTGTATTCACCACACTTAACTCACTCCACAAGCGTACACACTCTGAAGAGCTTGTTGTGTTCGTCTGAAAGCATCGGCCGTGTTGCTGAGTAACAGACAAGTGTCAAAGCCAGAGAGGAAAGCTGCTGTGGGGGTGTGAGAGGAGTGGCTGGCTGTGTGTGTCGGTCAAGTTCCATCATCAGGCTCCAGCATGCGGCCGCTAATTAGCAGCTGCCATCTCAGGCGAAACACATGAAGTCACGCTCTTAACGAAAGCAGTGGACGCACAGACCCATGTTGCTCATATCTCCGAGGAGACGTCAACGCTGCACCTCTGTGTGGTTTCACATCAGTACACAAACTGGCTGCACAAAGCCACACAACAACGCAGGGCTGAATGATTCAAGGCTACGAGCTCTTACTGGACGCCAGACGGACTGCTGGCCTAAAAACAACAACGCTGGTCATTCTGCCTCCAGCAGTCACGGAGACCTGATACTGTGAGCCTCCCGGGCTCGGATACTGCTTCCATTATTGCGTGTGACACACACATGAACGCACACACACATGAACGCACACACACATACACATACACAGCGGAGACACACAATCTTTGACAGTCTCCATGACAACCGGTCTGCAGCTCTACAGCTACTCTGAGTTCCCTTTTGTCTTGAAAGACTAGAGAGATAAGGGAAAGGAGGGAAAAAGGGAGGAGGGCTAACCGGAGGCTGGAGGATACATAAATAAAACATGAGGGGACTCTTCAACTCCCAAACCACAGACAATTTCACAGAGCAACACGTGGAGATGTAACGGCGGGCTGGGTGGTCGCACGCACTTTAAACGAGATGCCTTAATTGGACAAATCCATTCATAGCAGCCCTCGCCGTCTAATGAAATAACCCACGAGATGCAAAGAATCACATTACTGAGCTCACTGAAATTCAACCTGTAACAGGTGGATCAATACATGGAGGACCCCCCCCCTCCCCACACCCAAAACATTTCAGCCATTATGGCAGCAGTGCTCATCGCATGGGGATCGCAATTATGCCACAGCACACTCTGGCACACAGCCCCCACAGACTATTCGCAGCCTCCATCGTAAATACGAGCTCCATCAGTTGCAACTCTTCGGCTACCCGAGAGGCCCCAGAGGGCGGTTATTACAGCGCGGTTGTTTGCATGCAGCCATAGAAACCTTCAGCAGCGATTTGGTTGCGAGATATCAGATGAGCTTGTAAGAGTTTAAGGAAAAGACTCACTCTGGAATTTCCGCAGGTTGATGAGTCCATGGTCTCGGATTATCCTGAAAGAAACGGACACGTAGATTTATGAATTGATATCACGATCGCTGTGGCTGCTGCAGACTGTGCAGTTCAATTAAAAATCCACTTTATACCAACTGTGTCATCATATTTGAGGATGTGCCGTTCAACCGTATCGTGTTACACCAGCAGGTGATTCTATTATTTTGTCCACATTTCAATAAAGGGAGGCAAAATTGACAGAAACTCTTCTCTGTGTAATACAATACACTTCAATACACTACATTCTGACATGATCCTGCAGCTGAATACACCCTAAGATGTTTTTAAAGAAACACAGACTGTTGTAATGCAGGAAGGTGTATCTAAATAACTGGCTAACAAGTGTACACACGTCCTAATGAGTTTTGTCAAAACTGCTCCATGTTTGACTTTGAGACTAAAGTCAAATTGCTTAAAATCAGGGTTTCAGCCATGTTCCCCAAATTACATTTTAATAGCGCATAAAATGCAATGTAACCCTCTGAACCCCAAGCAATTTCTGGATGTTTTTTTTTCCTGCTCCTGTCGCATTTGTACTCACTCTAGGCTCCTTTTTCACTGTAATAAAGTGAAATCCTGCCCCTCTATGGAAACAGCACAAACATGGCCAGAAGTACAGTCGACTCAAAAATACCTTTTGTGCAGTAAATCAAAGTTACAATGCCATAAATCATTAAAAAAGAAAAGCAACAGTTTCTTCAAGGGACCCCAGGTGTTATAAAAACAGTAAAAAAACAAAACTCCATACACATGATTTCATTTGTTTCCATCCTTGTCTTCTCTCTGTTCTGTACAAACACAACCTGCAGTTCAGCCAAATACTACCTGAAGTATTTTCACATGTCTGAATGCTGGTCACAGCTGAGTGATTAATGGTTTCTTGGTTGCACCAAGGAGCACAGACTTTCTAGTTCTTTTATAGAATCTGGCAAATAAAGCAAATGTCACCACTATAAGATGATATTTGGTTCATTTTTCCCATGACAGCTGTCACACATAAGATTACTTGATTGTTTCTGTTTTTGCAGTTGCCGGCTTTGATAAACAGAGCAGATTTGCTGATTTTAATTTTTAAATTTTTTAAAGATAACATGGCTTTTAATCCCTCCCAACAGGTTTTGGGGTTTCTCGTTTCCCAATCAAACCACAACCTATAATTATTTAATAATACAATATGAATTTACTGACATATATAATCTCACTTTCTGACAGTGCTTCAAAAATTGTATAATTCCTGGGAGGACTGCAACACAATCCACCGTCACAACAACCCTACTTTTAGTTTTGGGGAGTACAACGTCACCTGAAAGCCCACAATCACACACTGAAGCACTTTAGCACTAACATTACTGACAGTGTCTGCAAAGAAAGAACATTCAAGACCTCTGTGAATACAACTCACAACTCTTTTACTGCCTTCTACGGCCTGTTTGGAAAAGACTGAATTCTGTGCTCTTTAGAAGTTCTTAAGACATGCAGGTAACTAATAATAGCGTCCTCTGAGGTCCAGGCGCAGAGCTCAGGGCTGATCTCTGGCCTCTCTGACAAGCTCCGAGTTAACAGAGATAAACTAGGGATACATGAGGAACTAGAAAACACACATGCCTGGCCAGCCAGAGATGCCATTCCACCATGCTCAGGAAGCACGAACTCATTACCGTTGATTTAGTGATGGCTGCGTTGCAGGAAGGGTTGCTGCTGCACGTCAGGACGACAGCTAACAGGCTGACAGTGGAGGAAAGTGACGAACCCTCTCAAAAACAATTAAGAGTAACAAAAACTAATTGCAACTACTCATTATTTTCTTATCCTTTAACCTGAAAACGATTTTCTTGTTCTATTGGGTAGTTGTTGAGTAAAAAATATCAGAAGATACAGAAAAGTAGCCACTATTATCCCTGAAGCCAACAGTGGCTTCTTTAAATGGCTTCTTTTCTAAAACTGAATGATAATCAGTTCAGTTGCCTTTTTTTATCAGGTATACTTAAACTAGCAGACCTGCAATAAACTAAAGTCTAGTTTTTGTTTGAGTTGTTTAAAACAGTGTTGATTTAATTTGTATGAGCATTTCAGGTGCTGTTTAGTTCATGTATTGTTTAGTTTATTATGTTGTCCCTTCCATTTATCTCAGTGAGGGCTGGTCAAACAACAGAAACACCAACAGAGCAGAACTTATGTCTGTATACAATCCCAGAAGCCCGTTTGATGACATGTTAGCAGATTAAACAGGGAGGACTTAGTTTTCTGTGAAATCCATACGCGCAAAAATCACAACATACTTATTCTAGAGGCTTTAACACATTTTCCAAACTCTCCTGCAGGGAGGACACTCGGTTTGCCAGCCTAAAACTGGGCAAAATGTCAAACAGCTTGGCGTGCACACTAGTCACCAGGGGACAGACACATTTTCCCCATTTCCAAAAATATTCAGGGTTTGAATAGAAGTTCCCGCAGCTTGTAAGTTGCACCTGAATGACTCCCTGTGGCTCGTAATGAGAGCCTGCAAAAAAAATATCCAATTATAATCACGCTGCTGACTCTGTGACAATCCCAGCCTCTCAGGACGGGTGTCTTTAAAGTGCTTTTAACAAACTAATGATTAAAGTTTGGATTGGGAGTTATAAATATATTAGCATAATGAATTCATTAATATTAAGGAGGTGCAGATGGGAGGTGTGAAATTGCTTGCCTTGTAAATTTTAAATCAGTATGAAATGCATTTATTCAACCTGAAAGCATAAAGAACTAACTGTGGGAATTGATGCTCCAAAAGGTCAATGCAGAAGCTTATGAGGCCATCTGCTGACAGACTGGGGTTGTTGCATGACGATGAATACAGTCTGTCATTGTTTAATGAATAGAAAAGGACCTACTTCTTCCTCCGTTGTCTCTCCTTCAATCTTGAATGATATATATCAACGACGGAGAGCTTGAGAGCTGTAAAAGAAGAAAACACGCCACAGTTGAGTCCATTCTGTGAAGTAAATATTCATACTGGTATTCTCTATTTGTCAATAAATCAATCTATTAGAAACTCTACCCACCACGCAGGATGTCTGAGTCATCATCCACAAAGTCAATGTCTTTCAAATCCCATTCTGCATAGTTGTCAAACTCCTGGGCAGCAGGTGAGAAATGATGTTAATAACCTGCCGTTTTGATCTCAAGTTCACATGCAGCCGATCAATGATGAACAATTTATGAGAAAAACGAAAGAAAAACGCTGCGATGAGTCACTCAGCGTGACACAGCAACAAAGGCATGAGTCACTATTTCAATAACATTTAATAACGAGCCCTCTAGTGGCGGCTCCACTGATTTATTCGTGTCGACAGGCGACGTTGGCAAACGCGTGATGAAGTGCGGCGCAAATGTGTCGCCTCACCTCCATGAAGTCTGCTCTGGCAGGCATGTATCCAGCCATGTCTCGAGACAGCACGGAGTCGAACGTGGGCCGGGGGGGATCGTCGGTGGCTGTGGCATCAGAGGGATAAAAGCTAAATCAAACATGACATCTTGGAAATGTACGGAGAGAAACAACAATCTCCAAAATTCTCCCAATAAGATTTGAATTTAGCAAGATTTGCAATCAGAGATGGAACAAAGATTTCGTCTCTGCCTCGAATTTGCCAACTTCTGCAGGAATACGACTGTGAAATGTTTGTCAAGCTCGCAAACACTGTGACAGATGGAGACCTGAAGCCTGCTCGGAGCTGCGACAAGTTCCTGCCTCACCAACTGCTTCGGTCCAACTGTTGGCCCTGTAGCTTTCAGCCTTGAAGTCAGATTTTGCTGCAGTTTTTTTTTTTTAATGCTAATCTGTCTTCTGACTTCTCTAGAGCCCCGCAATCAATGCTGCCATCATTTTTATAGCCTAATCTAAATACAGCTTATTATTAGGAGTCGACAGGTTTCATATGACAGAGCCTACTACTGTTAAAACCTGAATGGACACGTGAGATTTAAAGGTTTGTTTGCGTCTTGTTCCTCCTGCCACATTAGTGACGGAATAAATGAAGGAGGCAGATAAAGTGGGTACTTGCGTTTGAAAGGAATAGCACCCTCTGCAAAGCGAGAGTCTTTTGTTTTCCGCAGGCTGAGCAAAGTGGAGGAGAAGAGCGGGTTATTGATGAAATTCTTCATGTAGTGGCTCTCGCACTCCTCTTTGGTTTTAGTGCGCATCTGATACGCCACGTCCTGCCTGAGGAAGACAAATGAGGGAAATAGATACAGTATGTTAGTGTGCTACAAGAGTGGAGAGTTTATGAGTAAAACCAGAAGGCTGCGTTTTTTAAACACAACAAACACTGTGGCTATTTGACTCACCATATTTTTTTAAAAATCTAAATAATTGAAAGTCACAAAAAAATACAAATAAATAAATAAATCATGGCTCCAGACTGTTCAGTCACATTTTACAACTGTTTTTTGGACACAATAGATTTTATAACTAGAAGCAGAACATTATTCCCCCGTTGTTGTTTTTTTTTTTTTTTTTAATTCATTTTGGGATATTATGTGAAACACCAGGAGGAAGGTAGAGTGTGTGAGTGAGAGTAATTCTAGTGGAGAGCTAAGTCAAAGCTCTCGTCATCGTAACAACACCAAATGGGGACAATTCTGTGTTGGATTTCATCAACCTGTGTCCAGTCCATAAGTACTCTCATTCTCGCTTGGCCCTTCTGTAAAAATGAAACCAACTATCGATTCTTTTTTTTTTTCAAAGAAAAACCCGGCAGATCCTCCTGAGTCACTACAGTCCCACATTTCTGATGAGAACAATTAAGACAGCAGCGGATTTCGTATTGAAATATTGCAAAGAAAGGAGCGCTATGTATTTTACACCAACCAGCCACAACATCAAAACCACTGAGAACTAGAGTGAGTGACACTGATCATCTCTTTACAGTGAAATGGCTGATCAGTGAATGAATGTGCTGCTCTCGGTGTGACCCAACATTTGTGAGAAAAAATAAACTTGCAGACACAACTGCAAACTGAAAACATGAAATCTGCATAAAGCACAACAACAGCATGAAGCATAAACTGGAAATGCAGCATCTCTCTTTCACAGATATTCTAAAGCAACAACACCACTGCTTTCAGGGAGAGCTCACTTTTTTTTGGTCAAAAACAGCCAACAAACATTTATAAAGCACTTATTTTCTTCCTATTAACAACAAGAAGAATAATAAGAACAAGAAAACAAATTAAAAGTATCTGCTGCTGCCTGTTTTTAGCACCACTGTGGGTTAGGTTTGTTCTTCTGTTTTGTTTTATGGCAGCTGGCAAGAAAGCTTGTTTTTTTCTCTTCTTAAGGTAAAGACGGTAAAGTTTATGATACTGTACCGTCATGCATGCTGTTCTTGATGCCAAGAACTGGCTAGCATCACAACAACAAATAGCCTTATTTTATTTTAAGCATTCAAAAAATACCATGTTGTCATTACTTTAGAGATCCCCAACATTTTACAAATCATGTTTTCAAGGGAGTTCATGTCATATTAAGAGGAGAAGAAATGCAGAAAGTGTTGTTTTTCACATCGATTTAAGTGGTTCAATCTTCACATGGGAGCAGTGGAAAAAGTTATTCTGAAGCCCTACATTTAGAAACCTAAAGCCTTGTTATAGTATTGTGCTCATACTGTTTCTGTAATTTCATGTTGGACCCCAGTACAGATTACATCATAAGTCATGACAAACAATCAGCACATTCACTTTATTCAAATTTTGGGCTACAAGCTAAACAATTAATATTTAACTTGTGAGCAAACGGCAGTATCTTGGGATCTTAGTCATGCAGAGAGTTAACACACAAACAAGAGTTTCAACCCCAAGGCTATGAAACTTTGAGGGAAACGAAATGAGAATGTCGTGTCAAAAACACACCTTGAACTCTTACAAAACACTACAGGGAGTGTGGGAACAGGTCTCTTATAAGATGGATATTTGAAGAAAAATGAAAACATCTGCAGCTTGTGAGACAAATCAAGGCAAGCTTCCGTTCACAACTGAAAACACACTGATGAACCACTAACCAGTTTCCAAAGCCACAGTCCATGACGGCCTCCAGCAGGGCCATCTCCTCCTGCGCCGTCCATCCAGGCTCCAGTACCGGGAAGTCTGACGTCTGTTCGTGGAGGTGAAAAGTGAGGACACATGTTGGAAAAAATGTGTTTATGTGACACTAGAGATCTGCCGAGGGGGGTTCATTTTACTTACCATGATTTCATATTTGTGATCACTCTGGTGCTTCTTGTACTCAAATCCTCTGGTGAAACACTGAAACAAAACAACATGATTAATTCCAGTCAGGCTGAGTGGTCCGGAAATAAACAACAGCTCCAATAATATTTGTTACCTACTTACCTGGAGGCAGAGCAAAAAAGGCGAGGGTGCACATTCTGCACACTTGATGTACGGCTCAGTTAGATAGGACGAACAACCTCTGCATGGCGGCTTATCGAACGGATCATCTGAAATGGAAACGTTTTTAAACTCTTGATTTACTACAGCACAGAGTGAGGAGTCAAATAACATAAATGATATTAGCCAAAATCTGTTCATTTTGAAAACATAGATTTGAGAACTAGAGTGGTCTTTTAACCCTCCGAACCCCAAAACTTGCTGGAGGATTTGAAATGAAGGGTATCTGTTGAGAATTGACAAAATTGCTCCATTTATTTAAGCCAGAAACTGTGAAAACAAGAATAATTTTTAGATTTTCAACTTTCTAACAGTCACTGAACTAATCATGTGCAGTTTTGCCAGGAACAGCAACCAAATCCAAACTTAAAATCATGATATATCATCAAAATCACTTTATTCTACATGTCTCGTTTAAAAAGTGGTCAGAAATGAATGGTTTGATCCAACCAGATTCTGTAATAAGCACAGCAATTCTGTGCTCTTCAGCACAACCAATAACTCACTCGTTACTCAGCTACAACCAACAGTCAGATGAGAAAGATTCATAGATTTTCAGCTATAATTGTCTAAAAAGCACACCATGTTCACAGTGAGTATGTCGGTAGTAAAACACCTACAGTATGTAGAGCCACCATTATATTGTCTTATGGTTCATAAAAGTCTGATCTCCTTCATAAAGTCATAATAGTTTCTTTCATTACAGAGATTTTCCTGATTCACAGTCTCACTGCAGGATGTCTGCAGTTTTCACATTATTGCGCGTAAGCATGTTTTCCATAAGTACATAAAGAACTTGGCTTCTCTAATCATCACATTAACTAACAAAATGTAAGCAGCTGAGCAGCAATAAAAACACATTTTATAGGAAGTTCCCTTAGTTAAATAAGCAATCAATAGGTTATGAACACATATTTTTGTGTCAAAAACAAGGGCTGCAGATTTGGTTCAATTATTTTCAGTTATCTATTTTGGGTATTTTATGTAGGACTTCAGTGGTGAACTTTTCCCTTCACCTGCATCTCTTCACCTGGACTTTTCAAAGGGTCCATCACCCAGATCACTGACAAATGACTGTACATCTAAACAAAACTGACCCAAATTAATATCAAATAACAAGACATTTTTTAGGCAAACCTTTACATATGACTACAGCTCTGCAAATCATCATAAATAAGCAGAATTCCAGCACATAGCTTTAAAATTACTGATCTAGCTGCTCTGCACTCGCTGTGATATCAATGTGGAAGATGGATTTACCTCATATTTTATAATAGGTTTACTCTAGGATAACTTGAAAATTGTGAAACTATCACATTAAAACTTAAAAACCTCTGATTTGAGCCAGACTGCCAGTGTGACAAGATCCTAACAACGCCTGTGGCTTAAACTCACAGTAAGATTTAAACCACATTATAATACTTTAGCTGCAAACCGCATAAAACTAACCTCAGAGCTGCGCTAATGCTTATTGTAAGTTCACGTAGCTTCAGCATTCTGGGGTTAATGTCACACTTTGACTGAAGATGAAAGCTGTTCAGTAACAAAACGTACAACAGACTAATAGAGAACATCTTAAAATGTTGGAGAACAGTTTGCTGTGATAGTACACAACGTTAATATCGCTACATGCTAACGCTAACAGTAGCAAAGCAAAACTAGCTTTGTGCAGCTAAAGCAGCTAACTACAGATGTGCTTCCAAAAGATTGAGGTGTTTCCTTTAAAGCTGCAGTGGCTAGACTTATGTGCAGGATGCCGTCACTACTTACTTGTAAAAGACGCTAGACGGTCCATAAGATGATGTTTCAACAAAACTAATAGCAGAATCGATGTTGGGTATCAATCTATTTATCAAAGTTCGCAAGTAAGCCTGATGTCAAAGCAAAGCTAGTGGAACTCAGATCGATCGATAGCTCCCTTATGGGCTCCAGACCTTTAAACTGTCCAGTATTTTACACCTAGTTCTCCCAAATTCAAGCAATGTTAAAGCTTTGTTCATTAGCTGATAAACTCAGCAGTTATTTTATGTTTTTGTTGTATATGTATGTGAATAATAAAAGGCAATAGTGTTTAACAAACTGCATATTCACTGAAAACAGTCAGTGTTTTGTGTTTTCTTCTTTCTCTTCAGTCAGGTTTATTGACAGTGTATGGTTCCTTTATTAAAAACAGCATTTAATGAAGTTAGGATGTGCCCTTTTATTATTAGAATATAAAAGGATCTAAAATAAATAAATAAATAAATAAATATGCTACATTCTTTCACAAATGCTTTACTCTTTGTTTCAAATAGAAGAAAAAGAAATCATATTAAAATAATCAATGTAACAAATTGTCGCTTATTTGTATGAACTTTATTATTTCCATGTTGCCTAAAGGGGAAAAAAAAACTGGACTATAGTCATTCTCCATCTTACCACAGGGTGTTGATCTTGCACTGTTTCCTTCATAAAAACAATGACCGCCTTGCAAGTCTTTGTCTTCCTCTCAGCACCACTTGAGCTTTGTATACACAGCATGTGTACGGCTGAATAATGGAAAGACAGATGACGGCACTTCACTACATTACACCCCCATGTATGTCTTTTTGCCCCCCATAAAATTCTTCCATAAAGTGCTGCTTGCCCTGAAAATGACTTAAAAACAGCTCATTCTGATGCAATAAATATCTGTGACTCCTGATATTTTCCAGCATCCGTGTCCAGCTTTGGCCCCAGAATCAAACACCAACTCCAGAAGCTCAAGGACGCCCCTGTGGCTGCACGCTAGGGGACCTGGCAAGAGCAGTACCTGAAAACCTGGATGCGTAAAACTGCAAGTGTGCATGCGTCAAACCCTCTAAAAGTAAGTGGGAAAGAAATGTTTTTGTGATTTGAGTGAAATGACCCTCTGATTCAGTGCAGATGTGACAGCAGCAGCTGGCTGGAAGCAGCACTGGCAGCAGTGTAATGGTGTTAAACCGGGCCTATCACTTTACCTTAGTTGCCACTTAGAACATTTACAGTGGAATTTAATCCATCTGACATTTGGATTTCATTCCACTTGATGCCAAAAATGAGAGTGTATGCTTTATTTTATCTGTTAAATCCATAGAACCTCCACAGTACCTACATTTAGTGAGAGCAAGAAACCCATAAAGGGACCATAGTACAGCTACCAAAGTGCACTTTGGGTTAAATCCGAGTGTTCTCCTTTCTTCTCGTTACCCTGAGCCATTTCTGTGAGGACGATCCGCAGTGACAAGTGCGTTCAGTTGCAGCGTCCCGTCTCCTGACCCTGTGGGGCTGCATCAGACCTCTGGGGAGAAACTCAGTCAGCCGGAGAGCCCTGAGCAACACAGATCCATGAGTAATGACGAAGTGGCCGCCCGACAGACTGTGCATAATAAAGGGACAGTTGCACTTTCCCTATCAGTGGAAATTCCAGCTTACTGCCAGGACGGAGTTTGTTTAACAATCCTGTGAGAGCGTTATGATTTATTTATCTTTAAAAAAGGAACTTCTCATTTCTGTGCGACAGCATAAGTGGTGTGTGGATGGAGCCAGGTTTCACCTCATGCAGTCTCATAACAACTGAGTTCAAACACTGAACCTTTTGTTCCTGCAGGATGTGCAATATATGTTTGACTATGCACACATACAAATGTAACATCAGCTTGAGATTGCTGCTGAGCATCTCGTTCCAAAAGCATTAAAATGCTGCCATAGCATGCTTCACTTTTATGGTATATCTTTCCATGCAGCTCTGCAACCAACAGTATATTTTGTTATAGTTATTATTGTTGCTATGTTGTCCTATAAAATCCATCCATCCATTATCTATACACCGCTTTATCCTCACTAAGGTCGTGGGGGTCTGGCAGGGGACACCCTGGACAGGTCACCAGTCTATCACAGGGCTACACTTGGAGACAGACAACCAAGCACACTCACATTCACACCTACGGACAATTTAGAATCACCAATTAACCTCAACATGATTTTGGACTGTGTGGGAGGAAGAACCCGGGGAGAACCCACGCTGCACGGGGAGAACATGCAAACTCCACGCAGAAAGATCCTGGGTGTCCTCACCAGGACGTGAACTGGCGACCTTCTAACCACTGATCAACCTTGCAGCCCGTCCTATAACATGTCACAGAATAAAACATTTAAAAAAAGAAAGCCCTGCATTCCCCAAACATCAAGTTACATCTTCAGGTTTCTTATCTTGTCCTAACAAAACCAAAACTATTCAGCTGACAGTAATGCAAGACAGAGAAATGCATAAAATGTCAAAATTTAAGAAGCTCGATCCAGGAAATATTTAGTGGTTCCACTTGATGAATGATTCAAATGATTTACTAACCACTGGAATAGTTGCAGCTCGTACTGGTTGACCTCTATTTGACCAGGAATAATGTAAGCCACTGATACTTGGTGATAAGACCAGGCTGTTCCAGTTTATCCAGAAGTGTTGGATGAAGCTGAGGTCTCGGTGCAGGCCGATCAAGATTTTCCTCATCAAATGGGATAATACGTCTTTTATGACTTGGCTAAGCGAGATGCTGTAATTGTAATGGCAAGGGAAAAAGAAAGATTCTGCTTCAAACTGTTGAAACAAAGTTAAAAAAAATGCTTTTTTTTTTCTCCCCAAAAAATATTCTGTAGCATTAAAACTTACAGGAACTGGATCTAATATACAGTTTGTTTTCCTGATGTTCCCACAGATTGGAATAACTTGTCTTCAAAAATATATTTTTACAAAATGATCTGAAAACAGTTGCTTCTGCAATCAAGTTTGCGGAATGACTGGTCAAGATCATCAACACCAGACTCAGACAATAATTGAAATTAAGTGAAATATTTTTTATGGGCCTAGCTAAGTACATGGGGATGCTGTTGTGTTAAAACAAGAAAGATCCTGCACCAGACTCTTGAAACAAAGTTGAACAAAATGCTATCGTTTCAATTTTTAATATATTCTGTAACACTAAGACTGTATCTAAAATAAAGTGTTGTGTTTGTCAATGCATTTTTTCACTGATGACACAAATGACATCAAATTGACCTTTAACTCTAAAAACAGTCGCTTCCTGCAGCCCAGGTTACATGATGACAGGTCAAAAATTTTCACACCATACTCAGCCGATAATTAAAATAAATTAAAATAATTCTGGATCTGGCTAAGTACACGGGTATGTTGTCGTGTTAAAACAAGAAAGATTCTGCACCAAACTCTTCAACCAACACTGAAAAAATCCTGTTGTTTAACGCATTATCATATTCAGTAGCGTTAAGACTAGATCTAAAATAAACTGCTGTGTTTTTAGGTCGTATTTTTAACTCGTGTTCCCACGGATGACAATTAATTGACCTCTGACGCTAAAAAAAATCAAAATCAAAAAATAATCTAAAAACAGTTGCTCCTGCAGCCCAGTTTGCACGAGGACAGCGCTGTAGCCTCCATATGAATTTAATTAAGCAAAATTCTCACTGCGAGCCAATTTCAAATGCCAGGGTCAGCATATGTGGGAGCATACTGTATAAAATCACATCTTGGCAGTGAGTACGGGCCGAATCCATTATCCACATGGAGACTAACAAAGAAAATAATGTCAGCCTCGCAGAGTGACATGTGCGCTCCCCTACGACGGCCCCTGCTGCAGCATCACTGCCTGTGGGCGACAACCTGCTGTCTCTCCAGCCACATGCCACCCCCGTCTGCCCACAGTCCCTTCACACCCGGAGAGGGAGAGAGAGAGAGAACCTGAAAGACCAGGCAAACCCCTCAGCCTGCAGGCCTCACGCTGCTCCTGTGGATCAAAGACGGGGAGCCTTGGGGTTTCTCTGTTATAGACGTGTGCCAGATTATACAGCAGCGGCCAAACAAATGCACACATACCCCCCCAGCAGCCCATTACATCTTTAAAAACTCCCCCAGTCTCTGCCCACTCCTTTTCCTCCTCTTACCAAAGCACTTCCCAGCTGCTGCGATTTGAATATGAGGGCCCCGCTGAAGAAAAGAGGGCATCTGGCACACGCCTTAGAGGCCAAGAAAAAAACTGCTAAACTGCTCCTGTCATGGAAACAAGATTAAGCCTCTTTAGAAGAAGGCAAAGAGGTAAAATGGACATAAGCCCTGAAATAAGTCTGGACAAAAGACAACACGAGGAGACATCTGGATAAAGTCGATATCCAGCACAGAAAATAACATTTATTCAGTTTAAAATTGAGGAAGTATCAGCAGTAATTGTGTAATCACTCTCTGAAGGAGGCTTTCAGTTCAGATTTATTAAAGTACCTGCAACCATCTGGCCACTGAGGATCATTAACATACAGTTGCTCACAATATTCAGAGAAAAAAGTCCCACTTTTTCCCTTGTCATGTTTCTAAACTGAATGAATTCATCACACATTGAAAGCAGTCTGTTCCTACAGTATCTAGCAGGGACTGAATTCTTCTAGGCCTGTTGATTATGATTGGTAGCATTTAAAATAGCTGTAACTCAAACCTTCCACCACTGTGCAAATATACAGTAGATGTGACGGTGACCCCTGTTTTCACTGTTCATACTGAAAATCCAGATAAGCCAAGCTTTTGTATAGCGGTCCTGAGAGCTCAAAGAAATGCAGTTTAAATAGATTAAACACAAGCAAACGTGCAGCACTGAGAAAAAAAATGCAATAAATTGAGAAAAAGGACAGAAACAAGCTACAACTGAGCAAAAATTAACGAGATGAACATGGAAAATTAGTTAACATTTGTATTTAATCATTCTGATGACATGATTTAGACAATAATCCAGGTGTCTGATGGTAAACTTCGTGTTTCTGTATGTTTTTTGTATTTGTAGCATTTTTTCGAAACATTTTCTTTGTGTTTTGTGTGTTTGCAGAACGTTAAACTCTCAGTGCCATCGTCATTTTGCTCTTCTGCGCCATGAAGTTTCATTTTATTACCACGTTTTCAACGTTTATAGATAACTGCTGGAATTCCTGCTGTTAATTATCAACCAACCCAACCGACGTCGCCGTGTTTATGACTTCTCTACAGAGAGAAGTTTACATAGGAGTGGACCTAAACTGGCTTTTGGTGGCAGGAAATCCTCATGTGGTGCAAAGTGACTCAGGACACAAGTATGTGTTAAACAAAGAGCTCGTATGTTGATGAAACTCTAGATAAGATTTTCTCATCGTAGCAGCAGCTGTTAAACCTCATGTCCTTGTTGGTCGGACTCATCTAGCCTTTGTGGAGGGCTTTGAGTGGCATTCAAACGGCTTTTGAAGCACAGCTCTTGACTCTGCTGGTTTGTATGCAGGTGGTAAAGAAACTGAGATGATCCTGCATAAAGAATCGTGCAAATGTCGACAATGATCCAGACTGATCTGACTTCCTTCAGTTGCATGATAACAAATGAATGAAAACAAATGACTCCTCCACAGATGTGTCATCAGTTTATATTTGTGGAGCGAGAGGTTCACCCTACAGTTGTTCCTCCTCCCTGTGAGCTCCGTGGATGTCCTCTCCCCACGGCCAAGGTAACACCGAGGAATCGGCGCTGCGAGAGTTCAGGGAGGTCAACAAGTGGGTGTGGAATGCAAGAGTTTCCCACGCGAAGCACCTCGACACACAAGCTCTGTGAAAACATGTGCTAGGCCCCAGCACAGCAAACTGGAAGTCAGTGAGGTCCGAAAGGGCCACAGTGTCTGTGGAGCGGTTGGGTTGGTTTAATAACAGAACAACAGTGGAGGACAAAGTACTGCAGTCCTGTAAGTCTCTGAACCCCCAAACCTGCCTTCAGGTTTAAAAGGCATGTTGTCTTTAAAAATTGTCAAAATGACACCATTTACCAAAGCCTGGAACAAAAAAAAAATCTGATTTTCAACATTCCTTGAACTAACCATGTGTGCACTTCCATTTGGTCGGAAAACTTAAAGCTTAATAGTTCAATAGTTCACCAGAAACTGTTTATTCTACTTGTCTGATTTAAAATAAATAAATAAATAAAAATTCTCTTGGCACATTCTTTAAAAAACAATTAATTTTGCATTCTTCGGTGCAACCATGTAGCTATTACTGACTCAACTGCAGCCAACAGTCATGTCAGGAAAATTTATGGACTTTTTGACTGAACTGCAGGCAGTGTTTTCACAAAGCAGGTAGGAGACGAGCATGGAAACAAATTAAAGACACAAATAATTCAATTAAACCTGTAGCACTTTTAAAAATTGGTGATTCCATTTTATATATATATATATATATATATATATATATATATATATATATATTGTAAAACAAATAATTAAAAAAAAATTCAACACTCTTTTTTTTTTATGATTTATGGCATTACAACTGTGTCATACTGCACAAAATCCTTTTTTAAAAATTCTCTCTACTTCCAGCCATGGTTGTATGGTTTTCATAGAGGTGCAGGATTTTATATTGCAGTTAAAAAAAAAAAACAAAAGAGCCCACAGTGAGCAAAAGCCGCCCAGAAACTGCTTTGGGTTAAGTTGAATTGTATATTGAAAATTGAATGTAATTAAATAGTGCAAACACATGAATGTAAAAAATACTCTGTCACAGGTAAAAGTCCTGCATTCAAAACCCCTGGTGATGAGTGTTTTTCAATACGGACATAAAATGGAAACATTCAAGTAAAACACCAGTAACTCAAAACTGTACTGAATTATAGTACTTGGGTTACTTTCCACCACTGCAGGGGAATTCATGAGAAGGCTGGAGTGGGAGTGGGAAAATTTTGGGGCGAGCTCAGAGGAGATTTGTGCGGCTGAGATGCGGAAATGTGGCCACACACACACACACACACACACACACACACACACACGAACGATGCTCCCCGCTGAGGCCGAGCCGTGGATGGAGAAAGAGCTCGCCGTGTGAACCACCATGTTTCCTCTTGTACCTCTTACGGCAGAGCGGATCTACCACAACACTGTCAGAACGCATCAGCTGCCGGAGCTTGATGGCTTCCACACTCGGGCTCTCCCAGCACGGCCCTGGAGAGACACCACAGGCCTGTTGCTTTAGTCCTGCCCGGGTCTCAGCACACCGGAGAGGACTCCCAAACACAATATCGCCCCCTCTCCCCCCTCGGTATAATCTGGGAGGGGAAGAATGATGACGTGCATCGCGCATTATCTATGGTGGCGTTTGGGAGAATGGACAGAAATAACAGCGAGGGGTCACGCGGGACAATGTAAAAAGTTTTTATAAAAGGCTGATCTGTTGTAGCCGGAGCTTAAATAGGCCTTGAGCCCTCCAGCTACAGCTCTGCGAGAAGGAGAGTATCCTCAGAGCGTGACCGTGACCTCATTGGATAGAGAGCCGCACAATCATCTATAATGTCCTCTTTCTACTCGGTGGCTAAAAATGTGTCATGTCGTCACTGCAGTCTCCTCTAACAGCCGCATGTCGTCTGTCAACAGTGAAGGTATTCTTTGTTGTCTCCTGCTCTTTAGGAGCAAACGTCTTGTGGCGCCTTTGCTGCCAGATATTCACCATTTTTTTTTACAGATTGTTTCAATGAAGACAGATATTTGGTTGTTAAAGAACAGAGACTGCATACAAAAGATAAATGTAGCAACACTGACGTCACCCACTGGTTTGTGGAATCCCGTGTTTGCTTGGCTTTTTGTCCGTCACCATCTTGCTCTTTTAAACTGAACCTAACTGAGAACTCGAGGATACGACGCATGACAACACAGTAGCGACCTGTCAAGCACAAAGCAGTTCTCCTCTTAAACAAACTCTGCTTTATCTAATTTCTTCTAAATCAAACCACAATTTACAAAACAAACATCATGTTGTATAGAAAGAACCTCGAAACTAGAGACTGAGACCATAAACTCAATCAAAAAAAGTGGACTGATGTAACAAACAAAGTGAAAAACAGTACAATTTTCTCATAGATTATTATACAAAAAGATGTATTTTTGCAACTGGATGAGTTGCCCCCTGCTGGCTGGTGGAAACAATGCAGTGAAGTCTATGGTAGAGACCAATAACAAAGCTAAAAGAGAGTCCAGGTGGACAGAAACACTTCTCCATATTTACACGTCACCTTTACGAGTAAGTGTTTTGTGGCACTTTTGTTGCCATTTTCTTTTCACCATTTAAATTTTTTTTTTTTTTTTTTACAGTGCAGCTAAAGACTACGATATTTGACAGAGAGAGTTGTTAAAGAAGACAGTCTGCTGGTATCACCAAGTTTTGTAGACTTCCATCTTTGAAACCTCATGTTTGGCTTCACTATCTTGGAGTGGATCTGCCAATTTCCTCTAAATGGAACCATAATTTACAAAATAAGCATCACACTGTATTGAAGGAGACTTGAAACTAGAGCTTGAGATCATAAACTCAATCAACAAATATCCACTGAGGTAATAAATAAAGTAAAAAGCAATCTAATCTTCTCATAGACTTCTATACAACCGGTCTTCTCTTTGCAACCAGATAAGTCGCCCCCTGCTGGCTGTTAAAAAAACAATACAGGATTAAGGAACTAATGCATCGGCTTCACTCTTCAGACCTGAAGATTACAGCCATCTTTCATATAAAGTCCGTGGTAGACACCAAAACCAGAGCTAAAAAATATGTAAATATTGGACACAAGTTTGCCAGATGGACGGAAACACTACTCTAAACTATTTATAGTGTTGCTTTATGGCTGCCGAGTGCATAAAGCTCACAGACAAGTTCGCCAAATCAATTTAAAAATGTCACTGAAGTGTTCATAATTCTGTCTCTGCGGCCAAGTGGCCAAAAATGATTAACTGCTGTTTTAAATAATGCTACTATATGGATTATAATAGATATAAGAAGCTGAACAATGAATTGATAATGTCCTCTTTCTACTCTGGTGAAAAATGTGTCACGTCATCGCTGCATTCGCCTCTCGCTGCGATATGTCGTCTGTCAACAGAGCGAAAGTATTCCTGGTTGTCACCTGCTCTTTAGGAGGAAATGTGCATCGAGGAGCAGCGAGCGGCCGCCAGGGTCGGAGCAGGAATGCAGCGGCAGCAGCACGAGAGAGGGGAAGATAAAGACACATGAACGTTGCTCAGCCGACACCAGCTTCAGGGTTACGACCTGTCTGCCTCGCCACTTTCTATTACGCTGCACAAACGTATATCACCAGCCTCAGCCTGGGTGGGTTTTCTGTGGGAGCCCAGCGCTGCAGGGGGATTCACCAGCTGCCGTGCTGGCTTGGGGAATTTCAAGGTTCTTTCCCCTTTGGTTGAAAGTTCACGAGAACACAAAGTCAGCAAACGTGGTCTGTGGATGAACGGCAGAGCGACACAGATGACATGTAGCTCCCAATTTTGCCGACATTTAAGGCTCAGCTGGGAGCGAATGGAGTAAATTTACATCCTGGTGGGACAGTCAAAGTACAAAAAAGTAGTAGGAGTCTTCTGGAAATCAGCTTAGCAGTAGATATGAATTATCGAGAGGAGAAAACTGCATTAGCACGTGTTTTTAGGGCTGCAACCAATTCGTCCTAAACCTTCAACACCCACTTTCCATTTATTTCCAGTTATTAAGGTTGGAAAAATCCCTTTATTCCAGCCTGTCTGGTAACTTGTTGCAGCTCTTTACTGAAGTTTTACGATGTTACAAAGAATAAATGTCCAAAGCCAAGATCTTTTGTTTTTATGACTAAACTGTTCCATCAAATACAAATATTCCAGATGCATCATTACATAGACTTTCCACAACATCCACTGTACTATGTCTGATATCTTTGGGATCGCCAGGCGACTTTAGTGTACAGTACTGAAGTGGATATCGTCTATATTTTTACGATGATAATGTATCAAATGACAATGAAAATGGATCTCAAGAGTGCTATAACACAAAACTGCAGCTCTGCACCTCCAGCTTTTCAAAGGTTTAAATTGAGTTCAGCTCTTTCTCTAGCTGTTGGGCTGGACGCTTTACTGTTGTGGTTCTGTTTTGTTTTTGGCCACAGCAGGCAGCTGTTTTCACTGAAAAAGCTCCAACAGACAGACAAGCAGGCTGGTGAACATAGAGAAGCATTTAGTAAACTGTTTTTTTTGTTTGTTTTTTTAAAAATACATTTTTATCTGTTCTGTGTTGGTCAGTTTAATGTTATTTCCAAGATTTTCTTTGTTTTGTTAAATTATAGGCAATAACTAGTAAGGTCAGAAGAAAAAAGGTATTAATTTATATGTTCCGTGTAAGAAAAATGGCACAAAAATGTCCTTATCAAAAATATGTATTATTATTTCACTATGTGTACATTGCACATCTTTACATTGTTTTATTGTATTTGAATCAGCTAAAAAAAATGTTATTTTAAAGATATTTGTTATGTAAATGCTATAAATGTATATTTGTAAATGTAATATTCCACTATTTTTTTTTTTAACCATATTTCTCATTCAAAGATTAAAAAAATACATATATATATTATTTTTAACTGTGAGCAGTGTATCTGACTGAGAACTTGAGGATACGACGCACGACATGTCAGTCACAATGTAGCCCTGCTGTAAACAAACCCTGTTTTATCATCTGCTTTCCTCTAAATGGGACTATAATTTACTAAATTGACATCATACTTTATTGAAGGAGACGTGAATCTAGAGATTGAGAACATAAACTGTTCACTGCAGCGACAAATAAAGTGAGAAGTCAGTTCAATTTTTCATAGACTTCTACACAACTAGACATCTTTATGCAACCAGAGGAGTCGCCCCCTGCTGGTTGTTGGAAAGATTGCACTTCTACGTTGGCTTGACCTGGAGGTTGCGTCTAACTTTTAAGCACAGTTTATAGTAGAAGCTAAAAGAGAGCGAATACTGGACATACATTTGCCAGGTGGACAGAAACATAATCAATAATAAACATTAACACGCATCCGCAAGGCAAATTGCACCAAACATTATTAATGTTTGGCCGCAAGGCATGCATATAATATATACCAGATATGAGACGTTACACAATTAAATGACTGATCACATGGCTTGTAATTAATTCTGCATTATCACTCCGTGTGGTGGTGAAATGCAGCATTAAGAAGCAGCTGTATATTAAACACACAAGCAGTGATTTCATCATGTTTGTTGCATGAGCGGCAGAAGGTTGCAGAGCCTGTCAGATTTGGTTTTAACATGTCTCATCTTGCATTCAAGTGTGAAAACATGAACACAGGCAAACCCAGTATAGGTTTTTTTTCCCCCACGCCTGTGGAGTAAAAAGTTTGTTTTTCTGCACAGACAGGTTAAAGTCACTCAGTATCACCTTTATGTCTGCAGCGATGAACTAATCAGAGAGTTCCTCCAGTTAAAACATTAACCAATTTAATCCTAAAACATGTGTGGGAGGAGCTCCGCAGTCTCACAACAACTTGAAAAAGTTGAATGAATACAGAGCCATTGTTTGCAGGCTTGGGAACGGGGCTCCCACAGGACAGGACACGACTGAAAACAGGGACTGAGATCAGGGCATTTGGGTTTAAACTGGCATGTGGTTCTCATTGCTGCGGCGTAGTGAGCCATGGTTGTGTACTGGTGCTTTAACTGGCCTCGGCGCTGCACGTGAGCCGATGAAAACCACATGTTCCAGCGCGATTGTGTCTGTGGGCTCGTAAAGACGGAGCTCTGGCTGAAGAGCTGCCCCTGGCTCACACACAGCCACACAGAGCCCTCTTTGCATGTTAAAAACGTTTTTTCCACTCGCTTGGCTGATGCAACGTAGTACAACTTCCACATGGAGAGTATTTTCCCTGACTAAGGGGTTTGGGATCTGATTTATGGCACAGCGCTGTTGCTGAAATGAATCTAGAGGAGTGGGGCTTTGTTTTTCTAAGAGCCCTCCTCGAGTTAATATTCTAGCAGCAATCACAGAAGAATGGAAGTTATTAAAAGTAAATTACGGCCCAGGCCATATGGAAAGATGACTGCTCAGAGGTGCTAAAAGATTCTTCACAGAACCACTATTAGCTTAAAAAAAAAATCCGCCTGAACTTCTTCCTCACTATTATTTGAATGTTTTTTTTCCCGCTCTACATAGTTTCTCTTTAAGGAACAACTGTTACAAGCCACACTGTCTACATCTGGTTTACATTTCCACAAATATTTCTCTGTGTCTTGTGCATTTAAACTTTTTTTTGTAAGCATTTACACTCTTTTTGCTACTTTTCAAACGAAAGTTGTGGTTTTTCTTTGCTGAATATTCACATTTATAAACTGATGTGTTTTTAAGTGATTATTTTCAAAAGGTCGACTGGATCCAGAGTGCAAAAGCATGCATGACTTTAATATTCTGCATGTTTAGTGGAAATTTTAATGATTTAATTGTGAGTGGTGAGTTCATTGCATGGTTCCTCCAACCATCACGCACAACTATATAACACAGTGATTGAAACTGTGCAGGTCTTCTGCGTTGAGTTGGTCTGTGCAGCTGCACTTGGCCTGATCTGACCGCCACTGGACAACTTCAGTTTACTAATGTTTGTTTACTGTCCAACGGCTATTATTTGGTTATTCAAAAATGGTTGAGGAGTCCCATGTTGAACCTTTGCAGCAACACAGGCTTCAAAGCTGCAGACAGAAAAAAGCAGATAACCAGTCAAATCAAATCAAATCAAGTTTATTGTCATTTTGCTGTACATACACAGTAGTACAGGCAAGATGAGAGAGCGTTTCTTCAGGATAATTTAATTAGTAAGTTTTACGGAATGCATGTCTGGGAAAGGCAAGACACTAAACGAGAAAACTGTTAAATTAATGGCAGCCAAATTTCGCCAAGCTGTCTAAAATGTATCAGCAGCAGCTAATTCCTGACAAGAACAGGGCAACAATATGGGAATATGTGGAAAATATGGCCATGGGAAGATTATTTGTGTACAAATGATTTCACGTTTGTTTGTTTCCAGATGATTTGTAGCAAACTATTACTATTTGTTTTTTTCAACAGTTTAGCTTTTATTTTTTAGAATTATTTCATTTTTTTGTTAGTTTCTTAGTTAACCATGCCAGCTGTTTACATTGCTTTTCACTATTTTAATTGTATTTTGCTTCCTTTTAATGCTTGACTTTCTGTGCAATGGTTGACTTTTAGCTAACGATCATAACACAATTACTTTATCTATTTAAATTGTTTGGTTACTTTAAGCAGGGTATGACTATGAAAAGTGTTGCTTGTAATGTTGCTTAACAAACTAAAGTAGTTTTAACTATTTATTATTATTTTTATTATTATTATTACTAGCATTCTATTGACTGATTATTTAGCTTTCTGTGAGCTTTCAGACCGTTTCTTCCAAACACATATCCATTACTGTTGTCTGTTTGAACCATGTAGTCTTTATTTCGTACTATTTGAACCATATATTTTATAACTTTTACTGAAGTTCATTGTTACTCAAGTGCTTCCTCATTTGTTTTTACTCTCAGTTGCAACAAGTGGAGTTCACTGCAGCTGATTCAATATGTGGATATACAGAATGTTTTAGTAATCAAATAATAAACTCTGTTGTTTTGCATTCGCTGAACTGCTCCACAATATTCCCACAAACATCCTGGCAGCTGCAGAAGCACCAGCATATGATTGCAGATGACTGATTCAAGCCAAAAGACGCTCAGATAAGGTGTTCGGGTGGTACAACGTGTTAAAACGGGGGCGACTGGGCGCCGGCTGAGGTGTCCACGGCGATGTTTGCTGGTGTTGCCCTGAAGTCTCCTGGCAGGGAGCCAGCAGCACCTCACTGAGTCACTTTACTGCCTTATCTCCTGCAGGCAGGATGCTGATTACAGGGAGACCGCGGAGGCATTCACATACATCCTGCTCGGCGTCACAGACCGCATGTCTGTGCACCTGCCTCCACAGATACGCTCTGAGTCATTATTATGCCACTCACTGTAATAGGATAGTGAGCGGACTCTCGCTGCGGTATTGTTTGATGCTGTCCTGGACCCTGATGGCAACAGGTTATGTGAACAAAATGATGTGAGGTGATGCTGGATCTCTTCGTTCGCCTGGACTTTATATCACCAGCAGCATCCGTGTTGCTTTAACTCTTTATCCTACAAAAGCTAAGTTGTAGAACACCAGAATTTGATTGAGCTGGAAACAGAATTTGTTGTATTTTGGTTGAAGAACTGTTAACTTATAAGCTCAGTGACACATTAGCTCCATTTCTACACCTATTAATACAGAAATCTGTATTATACATATACTATTTGTTGTATTATGGGTCATCTGTGCTATCAAATGCTTAAATTGTGCATCAGTTTTGCTAAATCTACCCCTTTTAAATGTCACTCCTCTCTTAAAATACAAATTTCCTATTGCTATCACCTCATTCCTTAAAATATTTGCGTATGAAGTGTGACCTTTTGGAAGAATAACAGGAATCTGGAAAGCGTTTATTGACTAAACTGTTCCAACTTTTTTCGGCTCCTGCATATTCCCATGCATCCCCATTTACATTTACATTTTTCCTTTGAGTTCCCGAGGAAAGGAAACGAAACCGGAGCAGTTTGTTGTGACAAGCCAAACGTCCACAGAGTCGGTGATTTTCACTTTGGCGTCGGTGTGTCAGCTGTGAACGTGACTGCTATTTCTGAACCGCCGCAGCTGTGGAAGAAAAGTGACAAGAAAGTAAGTTAATCTATATTTGTTTCAGGGGAATGTGACACCAGAGACAGGCGAGGAGAAAAGAGAGCGTGACCTCTGAACCCCCCTGATGGAGGCCGAAGAAGACGTCACCTACAAAGAGCTGACATGCAGGTGTGAGCCGTCGACCTCAGAAAGCAGACTTGGCTGTGCTGCGTTTGTCTCCAGACAGATTACCGGCGCAAAAGGGTAAATACATGAATGCAATAAATGTCAAGGGATAAGGAAAAGTGTACAAACACAATGCATGCATTTAACGTTAAAGAGGATTAAAGCGCCGCTGTTATCGAGAGCCTCCAGCCACCTCCAGGATTTCTGTTTGTCTCATCAGCAGGTTTGGCTCCGCCGTTGATCCACTGAAACAGAGCTCATGAAGCTCTCGCTGCCTTTTTTTATACGCTGGCAGGAAAATAACAGCATCTGCCTTCTATTCAGCATCCCGCTCGCTTTTTCTGGGGACGCGACCGCCTGCCGAAAAACCAAATTTAATAATATCCTGAATTAAATGCAAACAGTCAAGTGGTTGAAACTGAAAGGAAGCCGGTTTGGTGCACAAATTACCTCAGTAATGACGTTTAACCGGAAAATGAAAGCAGCAGAGGCAGAGGAGTTCCTTTCAACTGGCTGATGTCCCTGATTAAATAAATTTAACTTTATTTGTGATAGCTTAGACCAATGTCCTTATTTGTTTTATTAAAGTTTTCAAGGTTTGAGAACCTGAAAATGCTATTAAAATGCTTTTTTTGGGCAATATTCTTGTTCTTGTTCTTGTTTATTAGATCCCCATTAGCCAATATGGTATCTTTTTTGGTGAAGATTGCATTTCTCTCTCCTCATTTTAAAAAAACAAGGCAGAAAATCCTTTGCACATCTTCAAATTTACAATTAAACTAAAATATTCCATCTCGAGTAGTTAGATCTGTGGTGTTATTGTCCATTTTAGCAAGAATTTAGCATGTAAAGAGTTTTTTACTTTATTACCTGACATATGGTCACAGACTGCTTGACTTTTAGCCTGACAAACAAATGTGTGCAGGAAGTTTCTGTTAGATATTCAAAATGTTGCTTCTGTCTGAGGCAGATGGAGCAGGACAGAAAATATGGCAGCACCTGTCACTGCTGCAGGACAGAAGGTCACGACCCAGAGGCCACCAGGAACTGCTGAATATTAGCACGACATTATTCAGTACGTTCTTCATCTTCTGCTTTTTCTGCTCCTTGTTTGTTCCAATGTGAAAAAAGTCTGTGTTGTTTTCAAGCACTTGTTTTGATTCTCTGTAACTGATTTTGATTTAATTGATTAACCTGTAGTGCATCTATAATGAGTGAAATCATGGTGCTACACAATCTGACTCCACCATTTATCAGTGGGTTGATCCTGAACAGGTTCACAAAGACACTCAGGTGTCAAACTGTAAATATAATGTGAAGTTCAAGAGGAGTGAGCTCACCTTTGGGACACCAGGAAGTTGAGGTTTTCTACATCACTGCTGCACAGAGCGCAACTCAGCAGCACACATCTCCACCGTATTCTGGTTTTACTGTTGTACAGCGAAAAGACGACAACGTGAACAACATCTTCAGAGTTTGAAAGACCTTCTGGTTCTTTGTTTAGAGCTCAAAGTTGTGGAGACAAGTTGAAAATCCAACCCTGTCTCCCACAAATGTTTGTTCCTGTACAACTAAATTTTGTCTCACTTGTATTTTCTCCCTGAAAGCTCAGACTGTGACGTAGCACACTCAGAGAAATAAAATTGTTGGACCATCTTCAATGAGCTGCTTCAATTGGTAACACGCAAATGAAATCAGTTAATCTGATTTAAGTTAACAAGTAACATTGTTTTGAGTTACTTAAATCATTTGGTTGCTCTTGAATGAATCACAGCAGCTTAATGTTAAGGAGAGTCAACT